>NC_092049.1:46814341-47116346 GCF_003086295.3 Arachis hypogaea | reverse complement strand
ATCCGGTGGTAATACTGGAAAACAAAGTGCTTAGGGCCCCGGCCAAGACTCATAAAGTACCTGTGTTCAAGAATCAACATAATAAACTAGGAAAGTCAATAACATTATCTGAATTCTAAGTTCCTATAGATGCCAATCATTCTGAACTTCAAAGGATGAAGTGAGATGCCAAAACTGTTCAGAAGCAAAAAGCTAATAGCCCCGCTCATCTAATTAATACTGATCTTCACAGATGTTTTGGAATTTATTGTATATTCTCTTCTTTTTATCCTATTTGCTTTTCAGTTGCTTGGGGACAAGCAACAATTTAAGTTTGGTGTTGTGATGAGCGGATAATTTATACGCTTTTTGGCATTGTTTTTAGTATGTTTTTAGTATGATTTAGTTAGTTTTTATTATATTTTTATTAGTTTTTAAATAAAAATCATATTTCTGGACTTTACTATGAGTTTGTGTGTTTTTCTATAATTTTAGGTATTTTATGGCTGAAATTGAGGGAGCTGAGCAAAAATCTGATTCAGGCTTAAAAAGGACTGCAGATGCTGTTGGATTCTGACCTCCCTGCATTCGAAATGGATTTTCTGGAGCTACAAGAGTCCAAATGGCGCGCTCTTAATTGCGATGGAAAGTAGACATCCAGGGCTTTCCAGCAATATATAATAGTCCATACTTTAGCCGAGTTTAGATGACGCAAAAGGGCGTTGAACGCCAGTTTTATGCTGCAGTCTGGAGTTAAACGCCAGAAACACGTTACAAGCCAGAGTTGAACGCCAGAAATACGTTACAAAAGGGATGCATGCTCATGTGAAATCAAAACAATTGAATTACCATGTGCATTAAAAAAATATTTTTTATTTATATTTAAATAAAGAGTATACAAAAATTCACCAATTGCAAAATAAAAAGAATCAATGCACATGGGACAAAGTTAAATTTAATGCATGAGTGTGCAATACAAAGGGAAAATTTGGGCAAATGGGTTAAAGAAATTTTGATTTATAGAGTATGTATGTTAGGTGAGATCTTAGACTAATCAAGGATTCACTTATTAACTCACTTAGCCTTATACATATATCCTTACCCTTACCTTGGCCCCATTACAACCTTGAATAAGACCTCATGATTTTTGTATGTCTGTATTCTATAATTGTTGATTGGTTAGGTGAAAAACAAAGTTATAGAAAGTAAGGATAAAAAGAACAATAGAGTGATTAACCCAATAAACACTAAGTGACTAGAGAGTAAACACAAAATCCAGTGAGGGTTCAATAGCTCATCACCATACATATCTCTGCTTAAATTGTTAATTGTCTTGCAAGTTTGTAAAATATTTTTTACCCATCTCAATTGTAAAAGTCCTTTTACATTATCTAGGGTTTGGCTATGCATATATGATTCCTTGAGGATATGAATTAATTTAATTACATGTAAGTTTTATATACAAGTAAATAACAATTAGAATTGCATGATTCATTTAGGTAGTTGCATTTAGAATAGATTGCATTGCATGAGATTCCACCACTTTAACCTTACCTTACTCTTTATCTTGGATTTAGCATGAGGACATGCTATTGTTTAAGTGTGGAGAGGTTGATAAACCCATATTTTATGATATATATTGTGCTCAATTTAAGTGATTTATTCAACCCTTCACCCACTTATTCATGTAAATTGCATGGTTTTACTTTCCCTTCCTTATTATGTGATATATGTGAAAAACGTGTTTCCTAGTCTTTAAAAAATAATTATTTTAATTACCTTTTATTACCATTTGATGTCGTGATTTGTGTGTTGAGTAGTTTTAGATCTTCTAAGGAAAGAATGACTTAAAGAATGGAAAGGAGACATACAAAAATGGAAGGAAAGCACAAAATGGAGTTTTTGAAGAAACTGGCAGCGACGCGAACGCATGGATGATGCGGCCGCATGCCCAGCGCGAAAAGGCAGCGACGCGAACGCGTGACTGATGCGGACGCGTGCCTTAAGCAGGACGCAGATGACGCGTACGCATGACCAAAGCGAACGCGTGACAAGGAAAACTCCCAGATGACGCGACCGCGTGACCCACGCGGACGCGTGATAGACGCCATGCACCAGAAATTGCAGAAAATTCTCCCAGCGATTTCTGAAGCCCTTTTTGGCCATGATCCAAGTTCAGAAAGCACAGATTAGAGGTTATAAAGTGGGGGAATGCATCCATTCAAAAAAGGCCTTCATTTATTTACTCTTCATGGTTTAGATGTAGTTTTTAGAGAGAGAGGTTCTCTCCTTTCTCTTAGATTTTAGGATTAGGATTCCTCTTAAGGATTTAGAATTTCAACTCTTCATCAGGTTCAATATTTCTTTTACTTTATATTTCTCTTTTACTTTCAGATACTTTAATGCTATCCTTTAATTACTTATGTTGCCAGATTGGCTTATAAACTCTTTATGTTTAGATTGATTTTCTCTTATTAATGATATTGAGGTATTTCATATCTAAGATTCTTATTTAGCTTTTTATATTATTGGCTTTAATTGATTAACTGGAAGCTCTTGAGTTATCAACTATACGTGATTGGTTGTTATGTCGGCTAAATTGACTGGTATTCCACTAACTCTAGTCTTTTCTTATGAGTTGGCTAGGACTTGGAAATCTAACTAATTAGTTCACTTGACTTTCCCTTGCCTTCATAAGGGTTAACTAAGTGGGATTAACTTCCATTCTCATAGGAGTAACTAGGATAGGACTTCCGAATTTTCATACCTTTCCAAGAATTTATTTTACAGTTATTTATTTATTTTACTTGTCATTTAAATTACTTGTCCCTTACTTTCAAAACCCCCAATTTACAAAACTCATAACCAATAATAAGAACATACCTCCCTGCAGTTCCTTGAGAAGATGACCCGAGGTTTAAATACTTCTGTTATCAATTTTAAAGGGGTTTGTTACTTGTGACTACCAAAACGTTTGTACGAAAGGATTTTCTGTTGGTTTAGAAGCTATACTGACAACGCGATCATATTTTTATATTTCTTTACCGATAGAAAAACCCGATCGTCACCCACACATCAAAAATCTCACAAAATAGCATGGTTTTTTGGGGGATTTCATCCTTTCTGGAGATGTTACCAAATCTAATGTATTGAGAACAAGATTTACAAAAATGAGAAGAGTCCTTGAAAAGAGTTGGCCACCAAAAGCCACAATCTAGGATTTTCCGTGCCATTCTTTGAGGTCAAAAATGGCCTCCTCCTTCGGAGGAGTGGCAAGCTTCCAAGATTGAGTAGAATTTGGTTTGTGGAATGCACCTTCGAATTACTTGATCCGCCCCACATCTCCAAAGGTATGGGTCATCCCACACATAGTATTTGGATTCGCTTTTTAGCTTATCCCTTTGATGTTTGGAGAGATTAGGAGGGAAGGAGCGAGATATTAAGTAATTGGCGATTGGTGCATACTAAGGAATGGTTTCCGAGATTGTATGCAAGCCCTCAAAGGGAAAATAATCATTGATAAGAGTAGTATCACCTTTTGTGTGTTGAAGGCGACTTAAATGGTCTGCCACTAGGTTTTGTGTACCACTCCTATCCTTGATTTCCAAGTCAAATTCTTGCAATAACAAAACCCATCTAATCAATCTTGGTTTAGATTCCTTCTTAGCCAACAAATACTTTAACGCCGCATGATCCGAATACACTACCACCTTTGAACCGAGAAGATATGCTCGGAACTTGTCCAAGGCAAAAACAATGGCCAAAAGTTCTTTTTCGGTAGTACTGTAGTTGGATTGGGCTCCATCTAGTATTTTTGATGCATAGGCTATGACATATGGAATCTTACCCTCGCGTTGTGCTAACGCGGCTCCCACGGCAAAATTTAAAGCATCACACTTTATTTCAAATGGCCGACTCCAATCCGGCCCTCGCACAATGGGAGCTTGGGTCAATGCTACCTTGAGCTTGTCAAAAGCCTCCATGCATTCCTTGCTTAAATCAAACACAACATGTTTTTGTAACAACTTTGAGAGAGGCAATGCTATCTTGCTAAAATCCTTTATGAATCTCCGATAAAATCCTGCATGTCCAAGGAAATAGCGGACCTCCCTCTCGGAAGAGGGGTAAGGCTAACTAGATATGACATTAATCTTGGCCGGATCTACGGAAATACCATCTTTGGAAATAATATGTCCTAAAACAATCCCTTGCCTAACCATGAAATCACACTTCTCAAAATTTAAGACAAGGTTGGTTTTAGTACATCTTTCCAAAATTTTTTCAAGATTATCCAAGCAATGATCAAAAGAATCACCATATACCGTGAAGTCATCCATGAATACCTCCATGCATTGCTCTAGAAAATCCACAAAGATGCTCATCATGCACCTTTGGAAAGTTGCCGGTGCATTGCATAAGCCGAATGGCATACACTTGTTGGCATAAGTTCCAAAAGGGCAAGTAAATGTTGTTTTTTCTTTGTCCTCTAGAGCAATGTGTATTTGGAAGTACCCTGAATAGCCATCTAGAAAGCAATAATGGGATTTACCGAATAATCCATCGAGCATTTGATCGATAAACAGAAGTGGAAAATGATCTTTTCTAGTGGCCGAGTTCAACCTTCGATAGTCTATGCATACTCGCCAAGAGTTTTGCACCCGTGTTGCTATGAGCTCCCCGCTTTAATTCTTGATTGTGGTTACCCCAGACTTCTTAGGCACAACTTGAACAAGACTTACCCATTCACTATCCGAAATGGGGTAGATGATGTTTGCCTCGAGTAACCGTGTCACCTCTTTCTTGACAACCTCCAAAATAGTAGGATTTAATTGCCTTTGAGGTTGTCTCACGGGTCTAGCTTCTTCTTCCAAAAAGATCCGGTGCTCACACACTTGGGGACTTATCCCCACTAGATCTGCCAAACTCCACCCTATTGCCCTTTTGTTCTTCCTCAAAACACATAGTAACTTTTCTTCTTGTTGAGGATTTAGTTCCCTTGCTATGATCACCGGGAACTTGTGGGCTTCATCAAGGTATGAGTACTTTAGGTGGGGTGTCAATGGCTTCAATTCTAGCTTTTGCTCTTGGCTTGTCATTTGAACTTCTTTACTTGGATTGTCACCATTTTCTTCAATTATATGTTTCTCTTCTAGCCTTGCACAATACACTTTGGCCACAATGTTGTCAATTAGATCACACCGGAATATGGAATGGTTCTCCGGTGGGTGCCTCATTGCTTCTTCTAAGCTAAAACTTACAACTCTCCCATCTATTTCAAACGAATAGGTTTCCGAATGGGCATCCAACTTGAACCTAGAGGTCCTCAAAAACGGCCTTCCAAGTAGGATAGATGATGCCCTCTCGGATTCACTTGGTGGCATCTCAATGATATGAAAATCAATTGGAAATATCAAACCCTTTATGTCGACCAACACATCTTCCGCAACACCCGACACGGTTATTATGCTCTTGTCCGCCAAGACAAACCGAGCCGCCGACCGCTTCAATGGTGGGAGCTTCAATAGATGATAAACGGAAAGAGGCATAATGCTAACGCATGCACCATGGTCGCATATACAATCAATGAATTGGACTCCATCAATGACACAAGAAACTAAACAAGGACCTGGATCAACACACTTTTTTGGAATGGATCCCATCAAAGCCGAAATGGAACTACCCAATGGAATGGTTTCCAACTCATGAATTCTATCTTTGTCATACACAAGTCCTTAAAAAGTTTCACATATTTAGGCACTTGATGTATAGCATATCAAGTTCCACACGCTTTTTAGCCTTTCTTGCCAATGTAGGAAATGGAATTGGTTGAGCCACTTCCTCCAAGATTTGTTCCTTTCTGGGGACTTCACTCCATGGTAGAGGGTCCTCATCTTCAACTATTACATGTGACTCCTCCTCTTCTTCAATTTCTTCTATCTCAACTCCATCTTCCTCTTGAGTGACTTTCATTGGACTAGGTGCCTTTGAATTCCTCTCCTTCAATTGAGTTCCAGACCTCAAGGTTACGGCGTTAATGCCACCCTTGGGGTTGGGTAGAGGTTGAGAAGGTATGTCACTAGATGTTGAGGCTTGAGAAATGGGAGTAGAGGGTGGGTCCATGCGAGCAATGAGAGCTTGGAGGGTGGAAGTAAGACCATTGAGACTTGAGTTGAGTGTGTTTTGGAGTTTTTTTTGTCCTTGGAGTATGGACCGGAGTGTGTCATCTTGATTTGGAGATGTGGAAGGATAGGTGATTTGTGGTGCTTGGGGTTGGTTGGGTGGAAGTGGTTGTCTATGAGGTGGTATGTAGGTTTGATAGTTCCTTCCTTGATTTGGTTGTTGGTTTGGAGGGTTTTGTGAATAGCGGTTTTGTGGAGTGTTGTTGTTCCACCTTTGGTTGCCTCCATTGTCCCTTCCTCCTTGTTGATAATTGTCCCGCCAATTTTGGTTGGAGTTATCCCTCCATCCTTGATTAGAGTTGTTACTCCCTTGGTTATAGTTGCCTCCTTTTTGGGGGTACCCTTGGTTATAATTGCTCCCTTGGTTATGGTATCCTTGATTAGCACGCTCATAGTAGGAGTGATGAGCGGATAATTTATACGCTTTTTGGCATTGTTTTTAGTATATTTTTATTATTTTTTAAATAAAAATCACATTTCTAGACTTTACTATGAGTTTGTGTGTTTTTCTGTGATTTCAGGTATTTTCTGGCTGAAATTGAGGGACTTGAGCAAAAATCAGATTCAGAGGTTGAAGAAGGACTGCAGATGCTGTTGGATTCTGACCTCCCTGCACTCAAAATGGATTTTCTGGAGCTACAGGAGTCCAAATGGCACATTCTCAATTGCATTGGAAATTAGACATCCAGGGCTTTCCCTCAATATATAATTGTCCATACTTTGCCTGAGTTTAGATGACGCAAACTGGCATTCAACGCCAGCTCTCTGCCCTATTATGGAGTTAAATGCCAGAAACAGGTTGCAAAGCAGAGTTAAATGCCAGAAACAGGTTACAAACTGGCGTTTAACTCCAAGGAAGACCTCTACACATTAAAGCTTCAATGCTCAGCCCAAGCACACCCCAAGTGGCCCCGGAAGTGGATTTCTGCATCATTTACTCATTTCTGTAACCCTAGTAACTAGTTTAGTATAAATAGAACTTTTTACTATCATGTTAAATAGGATCTTTTATCTTTGGATCATTTTGAGATCTCTAGACCTCCATGGGAGGCTGGCCACTCGGCCATGTCTACCCTATTTTCACTTATGTATTTTCAACGGTAGAGTTTCTACACACCATAGATTAAGGTGTGGAGCTTTGCTGTTCCTCATGAATTAATGCAAAGTACTATTATTTTTCTATTCAATTCAAGCCTATTTCTTCTCTAAGATATTCATTCGCACACAAGAACATGATGAATGTGATGATTATGTGACGCTCATCATCATTCTCACTTATGAACGCGTGCCTGACAAACACTTCCGTTCTACATGCAAACAAGCTTGAATGCATATCTCTTAGCCTCCTGATCTACGATCAGAGTCTTTGTGGTATAGGCTAGAATTATTGGCGGCCATTCTTGAGATCCGGAAAGTCTAAACCTTGTCTGTGATATTCCGAGTAGGATCTGGGAAGGGATGGCTATGACGAGCTTCAAACTCGCGAGTGCTGGGCGTAGTGACAGACGCAAAAGGATTACTGAATCCTATTCCAGTATGATCGAGAACCGACAGATGATTAGCCGTGCGGTGACAGCACATCTTGGACCATTTTCACTGAGAGGACAGGAAGTAGCCATTGACAATGGTGATGCCCTACATAAAGCTTGCCATAGAAAGGAGTAAGAAGGGTTGAATGAAGGCGATAGAAAAGCAGAGAATCAGAAGGAATAAAGCATCTCTATACGCTTATCTGAAATTCTCACCAATGAATTACATAAGTATCTCTATCTTTATTTCACGTTTTATTTATCTTTTAATTATTAAAACTCTATAACCATTTGAATCCGCCTGACTGAGATTTACAAGGTGACCATAGCTTGCTTCAAGCCGACAATCTCCGTGGGATCGACCTTACTCACGTAAGGTTTATTACTTGGACGACCCAGTGCACTTGCTGGTTAGTTGTGCGAAGTTGTGACAAAGAACTAAGATTATGAACGTGCGTATTAAGTTTTTAGCGCTGTTACCATGGAATGAACGATCACGATTTTGTGCACCAAGTTTTTGGCGCCGTTGCCGGGGATTGTTCGAGTTTGGACAACTGACGGTTCATCTTGTTCCTCAGATTAGGTAATTTTATTTTAATTTTAAGCTTTTTATTTTTATCATTTTTATTTTTATTTTTGAAAAATTTTCAAAAAAAAAAAAATAAATTATTCTATGGCTTCAGAATTTTTAAGAATGAATTCTAGAGTTTCTTCATGATCTGTTGAAGCCTGGCTGGCTGTCAAGCCATGTCTAAATTTTTGGACTGAGGCTTCCACTTATCATGGCAAGAGTCCTTTGACTCTCATCCAATCAACTGTTATATGCCTGATTTGTATCTGCTGAAGCTTGGCTGGCCATTGGCCATGTCTATTGTTTTGGACCGGAGCTTTCACTGAAAGCTTGGCTGACTAGTGAGCCATGTCTAATTCCTGGACTGGAGCTTTAGACTAACATTGCATGATTCCTGGAATTCTCATTAGAAATTTTGAATTCCCTATTTTTCTTTTTCCAAATAATTTTCGAAAAATCCAAAAAATTTAATAAAATCATGAAAACCAAAAATATTGTGTTTCTTGTTTGAGTCTTGTGTCAATATTTAAGTTTGGTGTCAATTGCATATTTTTTATTTTTCTTAAAATTTTCGAAGAACACATGCATTGAGTCTCTTTCGTGTTCTTCATGATCTTCAAGTTGTTCTTGACAAGTCTTCTTGTTTGATCTTCATATTTTCTTCTTTTGTGTCTTTTCTTATTTTTCATATGCATTTTCAATTTGTTAGTGTCTAAACATTAAAAATTTTTAAGTTTGGTGTCTTGCATGTTTTTCTTTTCAAAAAAAAAATTTCAAAAAGAAGTTCTTGGTGTTCATCTTGACATTCAAAGTGTTCTTGGTGTTCATCTTGACATTTAAAGTGTTCTTGCATGCATTGTGTGTTTTGATTCATAATTTTCATGTTTTGAGTATTTTTGTTGTTTTTCTCTTTCTCATAAATTTCGAATATTTGAGTTGACTTTTTCAAAATTTAGTTGTTTCTTATGAGTCAAATCAAATTTTTAATTTAAAAATTCTATCTTTCTCAAATCTTTTTCAAAAATCAAATCTTTTTCAATTTTTCTTTCATATTTTCGAAAATTTCAAATTGATTTTCAAAAACATTTTTCTTATTTTGTTTCATATTTTAGAAAATCTCACTAACAATTAATGTGATTGATTCAAAAAATTTTTAAGTTTGTTACTTGCCTATTAAGAAAGGTTCAATCTTTAAATTTTAAAATCATATCTTTTTGTTTCTTGTTAGTCAAGTAATCAACTTTAATTTTCAAAATCAAATCTTTTTAAATTTCTTTTTCAAATCTCTTTCAAAACAAGTTTCAATCACATCGTTTTCAAAATCAATTTCAAAATCTTTTCTAACTTCTTTTCTAACTTCTTATCTTTTCAAAAATTGATTTTCAAATCTTTTTCAATTAACTACTTGACTTTATGTTTGATTTTAAAAGTTTACTATTTCAATCATATCTTTTTCAAAACTACCTAACTAATTCTCTCTCTAATTTTTGAAAATTACCTTCCTCTTTTTCAAAATTCCTTTTTAATTAACTAATTGTTTTAACTTTTAATTTAATTTAATTTTTCTTTTTTTAAAATTTTTGAATTTTAATTTTAATTTTAAATTAAAAACAAAAATATTTTTCTTTTCTTTTCAATTATTTTCAAAAATTCTTCTCTCTCACCTCCTCCTAATTATTTATTTATCTACTAACACTTCTCTTCATCTTAAAAATTCGAACCCTCTCCCTCTTTCTGTGTTCAAATTTATTTTCTTCTTCTACTCACATAAAGGAATCTCTATACTGTGACATAGAGGATTCCTCTTCTTTTCTGTTTTCTTCTTTTTCATATGAGCAGGAACAAGGATAAGAACATTCTTGTTGAAGCTGATCCTGAACCTGAAAGGACTCTGAAAAGGAAGCTAAGGGAAGCTAAAGCACAACTCTCTGGAGAAAATCTGACAGAAATTTTTGAAAAAGAAGGAGAGATGGCCGAAAATAATAATAATGCAAGGAAGATGCTTGGTGACTTTACTGCACCCAATTCCAATTTACATGGAAGAAGCATCTCAATCCCTGCCATTGGAGCAAACAATTTTGAGCTAAACCCTCAATTAGTTTCTCTGATGCAACAGAACTGCAAGTTTCATGGACTTCCATCAGAAGATCCTTTTCAGTTCTTAACTGAATTCTTGCAGATCTATGATACTGTTAAGACCAATAGGGTTGACTCCGAGGTCTACAGGCTTATGCTTTTCCCGTTTGCTGTAAGAGACTGAGCTAGAATATGGTTGGACTCTCAACCTAAAGATAGCCTGAACTCTTGGGATAAGCTGGTCACAGCTTTCTTAGCCAAGTTCTTTCCTCCTCAAAAGCTTAGCAAACTTAGAGTGGATGTTCAAACCTTCAAACAAAAAGAAGGTGAATCCCTCTATGAAGCTTGGGAGAGATACAAGCAACTGACCAAAAAGTGTCCTTCTGACATGCTTTCAGAATGGACCATCCTAGATATATTCTATGATGGTCTGTCTGAGTTCTCAAAGATGTCATTGGACCATTTTGCAGGTGGATCTATTCACCTAAAAAAAACGCCTGCAGAAGCTCAGGAACTCATTGACATGGTTGCAAATAACTAGTTCATGTACACTTCTGAAAGGAATCCTGTGAGTAATGGGAAGCCTCAGAGGAAGGGAGTTCTTGAAATTGATACTCTGAATGCCATATTGGCTCAGAATAAAATATTAACTCAGTAAGTCAATATGATTTCTCAGAGTCTGAATGGATTGCAAGCTGCATCCAACAGTACTCAAGAGGCATCTTCTGAAGAAGAAGTTTATGATCCTGAGAACCCTACAATAGCAGAGGTGAATTACATGGATGAACCCTATGGAAACACCTATAATCCCTCATGGAGAAATCATCCAAATTTCTCATGGAAGGATCAACAAAAGCCTCAACAAGGCTTTAATAATGGTGGAAGAAACAGGTTTAGCAATAGCAAGCCTTTTCCATCATCCTCTCAGCAACAGACAGAGAATTCTGAGCAGAATCCATCTAGCTTAGCAAATATAGTCTCTGATCTATCTAAGGCCACTCTAAGTTTCATGAATGAAACAAGGTCCTCCATCAGAAATTTGGAGGCACAAGTGGGCCAGCTGAGTAAAAGGGTCACTGAAACTCCTCCTAGTACTCTCCCAAGAAATATAGAAGAGAATCCAAAAAGAGAGTGCAAGGCCATTACCTTCCTTGGTGTGGCCGAACCCAGAGAGGAGGAGGAGGACGTGAATCCTAGTGAGGAAGACCTCCTGGGACGCTCAGTGACCAATAAGGAGTTTCCCTTTGAGGAACCAAAGGAATCTGAGGCTCATCTAGAGACCATAGAGATTCCATTGAACCTCCTTTTGCCCTTCATGAGCTCTGATGAGTATTCATCCTCTGAAGAGGATGAAGACATTACTGAGGAGCAAGTTGCTAAATACCTTGGAGCAATCATGAAGCTGAATGCCAAATTATTTGGTAATGAGACTTGGGAAGATGAACCTCCCTTGCTCACCAATAAACTGAATGCATTGGATAGGCATAAATTACCTCAAAAGAAACAGGATCCTGGTAAATTCCTAATTCCCTGTAACATAGGCACCATGACCTTTGAGAAGGCTCTGTGTGACCTGGGGTCAGGAATAAACTTAATGCCACTCTCGGTAATGGAGAAATTAGGAATCTTTGAGGTACAGGCTGGTAAATTCTCATTAGAGATGGCAGACAAATCCATGAAACAAGCTTATGGACTAGTAGAGGACGTGTTAGTAAAGGTTGAAGGCCTTTACATCCCTGCTGATTTCATAGTCTTAGACATTGGAAAGGATGAAGATGAATCCAGCATCCTTGGATGACCCTTCCTAGCCACAGCAAAGGCTGTGATTGATGTGGACAGAGGAGAGTTAGTCCTTCAACTGAATAAGGACAACCTTGTGTTTAAAACTCAAGGATCTCCTTCTGTAACCATGGAGAGGAAGCATGAAAAGCTTCTCTCACTGTAGAGTCAACCAAAGCCCCCACAGTCAAACTCTAAGTTTGGTATTGGGAGGCCACGGCCAAACTCTAAGTTTAGTGTTGAACCCCCACATTCAAACTCTAAGTTTGGTGTTGGGAGGTCCCAACAATGCTCTGAACATCTATGAGGCTCCATGAGAACTCACTATCAAGCTATTGACATTAAAGAAGTGCTTGTTGGGAGGCAACCTAATGTTATTTAACTATATTTAATTATTTTCCATTTCTATTTTATGTTTTTTTAGGTTGATGATCATGTGAAGTCACAAAAAAACTAATGAAAAATCAAAAACATAATGAAAAACAGCATTAAAAATAGCTCACCCTGGAGGAAGAACTTACTGGCGTTTAAACGCCAGTAAGAAGCATCAAACTGGCATTTAACGCCAGAAAGAAGCATCAAGCTAGCGTTAAACGCCAGAAACAAGCACCAGACTGGCGTTTAATGCCAGAACAGAGCATGGAAGTGGCGTTAAATGCCAGAAACAAGCACCAACTGGCATTCAATGGCAGAACAGAGCATGGAAGTGGCGATAAATGCCAGAAACAAGCAGCAAGCTGGCGTTTAATGCCAGACATGCATACTAAGGGCGTTTTACACACCTAATTGGAGCAGGGATGTTAAGTCCTTGACCCCACTGGATCTATGGACCCCACAGGATCCCCATCTTTTCTTCTCTCCTCTTCATACCTTTTCATAACTCTCTTCCCCAAATACCCTTCACCAATCACCTCAATCACTCTTCCCCATCACCTCTTCACCACTCATATCCATCTTCTCTTCCCCAAAAACCCCACCTACCTCCAAAATTTAAACTCTTTTTCCTCCCAAACCCAACCCTAATGGCCGACCCCTAAACCTTCGCCCACTCCTATATAAACCCCTCATTCCTTCTTCTTTTTCACCCAACACAACCTTTTCTTCTTCCCCTTGGACGAATACACACCTATCTCCCTCTCCTCCATTTTTCTTCTTCTTCTCCTTCCTTCTTTCTTCTTTTGCTCAGGGACGAGAAAACATTTTAAGTTTGGTGTGGTAAAAGCATTGCTTTTTGTTTTTCCATAACCATTAATGGCACCTAAGGCCAGAGAAACCTCAACAAAGAGGAAAGGGAAGGCAATTGCTTCCACCTCTAAGTCATGGGAGATGGAGAGATTCATCTCAAAGGTCCATCAAGACCACTTCTATAAAGTTGTGGCCAAGAAGAAAGTGATCCCTGAGGTTCCTTTCAAATTCAAAAAGAGCGAATATCCAGAGATCCGACAAGAGATTAGAAGAAGAGGATGAGAAGTTCTCTGATAAACCACTATTTTAGGGTTTATCTTGTGCTCATTTGAGTGGTTTTTATCAAGTCTTTACCCACTTATTCATACTATTTGCATGGTTTTACATTTGCCTTCCTAATTATGTGCTATGATTGAAAACATGCTTCTTTGATCTTACAATTGCTAATATTAATCCTCTCTTATTACCATTAGATACCTTGATATCTGTGTTAAGTGTTTTTAGTGATTATAGGGCAGGAATGGCTTGGAGGATGGAAAGGAAGCATGCAAAAGCGGAAGGAATACAAGAAGTTGAAGGAACTGCAAAGCTGTCAGCCTGACCTCTTCGCATTCAAACAGTCATAACTTGAGCTACAGATGTCCAAACGACGCGGTTCCAGTTGCGCTGGAAAGCTAACGTCCGGGGCTTCAATTTGGTATATAATATGCCATAGTTGCCTTGACTCTAGGTGACGCGATCGCGTGCTCCATGCGGATGCATCGCAGTGACGAAAAACCAGCGTGGCAGATTTCTTCTCCGGCGAATTCTGGGCTGTTTCTGACCCAGTTCTCGGCTTAGAACACACAGATTAGAGGCTATAAAGTGGGAAAATACATCCATTCATAAAAACAAGCTCATAATTCACAATTTTAGGATTTAGATGTAGTTTTTAGTGAGAGAGGTTCTCTCCTCTCTCTTAGGATTAAGATTTTAGAATTTTTATTAGTTTAGTTCAACTCATCTTCAGTCACAGGTTCAATATTCCTTTTATTTTATATTTCTCTTTTACTTTCAGATGCTTGAATGCTTGTATTAGTTATGTTGCCTAATTTGCTTATGAACCATCCACGTTAAGGATTCTTTTTATTTGATATAATTTGAGGTATTTCAGAATTATGATTGCTTTCTTTTATTTATATAAATAATTTAGATTTTTCCCTTTTGGCTTTGGTTGAGTCATTGGAGACACTTGAGTTATCAAACTCATTGTTGACTGAAAATTTGAATTCTTCAAGAATTAATTCGAGATCCAATAACTCTGACTTTTCCCAAGGAGAGACTAGGACTTGAGGAATCAGAAATAATTCATCCACTTAACTTACCTTCATAGTTAGAGGTTAACAAAGTGGGAGAAAAATCCAATTCTCATCACAATTAATAAGGATAACTAGGATAGGACTTCCAGTTCTTATACCTTGCCAAGAGTTTATTTTACAGTTATTTATTTATTTTACTTGTCATTTAAATTACTTGTTCCTTACTTCAAAACCCCCAATTTACAAAACTCATAGCCAATAATAAGAACATACCTTCCTGCAGTTCTTTGAGAAGACGACCCGAAGTTTAAATACTCGGTTATCAATTTTAAAGGGGTTTGTTACTTGTGACAACCAAAACGTTTGTAAGAAGGTTGATTGCTTGGTTTAGTAACTATACTTGCAACGAGAGTTTACTATAACCTCTAAACCATCAATATTCAGCTCTTTCAAAATGGCGCCGTTGCCGGGGAATTGCAAACGTGTGCCTTATTATTCATTATTGTAAATATTTTCTTCTGCTTGTTTATTTGTTTTTATTTTTGTTTTTATTTTTGATTTTTCATAAATTAAGAGGTTATTGGTTTTTTATTTAGTTATTAAAAAATTTTTTCAAAAAAATTTGTTCTTGGTGTTCATCTTGATCTTCAAGTTGTTCTTCGTGTTCATCTTGACCTTCAAGTTGTTCTTAGTTGTTTTCTTCATTTTGATCTAAAAATTTTAAGTTTGGTATCATTTTATTGTTTTTCTCTTTCCTCATTAAATTCAAAAATTCAAAATTTAAAACTCAAATTTCAAATTTAAAAATTTCAAATTCAAATTTCAAAATTCAAAATTCAAATCTTTTTCAAAAAAAAAAAATCATCATATCTTTTTTTTCAAAATCTTATCTTATCTTATTTCAAAAATCAAATTTCAAAATTCAATATTTAAATTTCAAATTTCAAATTTCAAATTTCAAAATTTAAAATTCAAATTTCAAAATTTAATTTTCAAATTCAAAATTTAAATAACCTTTTAATTTAAAATTTGTTTTTATTTTCATTTTTTCTACTATTATGAGTTCTCACCCCTCTCGCTTTGAGTTTGGTTCCAATGTTGTTGCAAGGAATGGAAATTATAACAGGAACATGCATCAAGGTCAAAACAATCAGAGATGGAAGGAGTCACGAGGATCTGATCAACCCTTCCGGCAACAACACCTTCCACAGTACCACAGACAAAGACCATTCCACGATGCATACCAAGACAATAGATATGGTGGACCCCCTTGTAGTTACCAGCAAGCCCCATCATATGCCTATGAACCTCCTCAACACAACTTTGAACCACCACACTCACAAGCCAACTACTACCATTCACCTCCATATGATCCTAACCCTTATCCACCATACTAACCACCTTATGAACCATATGAACCATATATAGAACCACCCCAATTCCAACCCAATTACTCCCAAGAACCACCACCTCCCTATGCTTCATGTCCATATCCATCACCTCAAGAATCAACGGAGCAACTCAAGGAAACATTTGAAAAATTTAATGCCACACTTCATCAATTGAATCAAGCAATAAATCAATTAGCTTCCCGATGTTCGGACACTCAAGGAATCCCCGTGGCTTCATGTGCACAATCTAATGAAGAACATAGCATGAAGGAGACATTAGAAACTCCGGTGGACAGTAAGGAGCATGAATTTGTACTGAAACAAGTGGAGGAAGCCGGAGTTATTGAAAAAGAAGAAGAAGTAGTTGCAGACTTAGGAGATGCAGAACCTCCATGGGAAAGTCTAGCCATAGAACCTCCTTCAAAGACGTTTGAAATTGATGTTGAGGAGGGTGTACAACCTCCAAGGCATATCATGGCTAAAGACTTTGAAGAGGTTGATCAAGAGATGGAAATTAAAGAAGAAAAAGCACTACCTCCCATGCCCTTGGTAAGTAATGAAGAAGAGATTGAATTGGAAGAAAGGTACCAAGATAAAGAGGTTGAAATTAAAGAAGTTTACAAAGAGGTGGAAGTTTTCAAAGAGCACAAGGGAGTGGAGCTTGAAATCACTTTGCCAAAGTTATTGAAAACCCCTCCCCCTAAGTTGCCATCATCCTTCACAATATTCAAGTGGGTAAAATTCATATCCCTTATCTTTCTATTTCCACTTGAATATGGGCTACTGGAGACGGATGGTCAACTTAGAGCTCTTTGTGGCATTAAGAGTAAGAGGAAGATGGTTAGTGGTTGGAGTTGTCAAGCAAGGTTTAACATGGTTGTGTGTTCAAAGTTTAAATACAAAGGTTGGTGTAAAGCACAACTGAATGGGTCTAGGAAGTTGTTTGGCCGCTTTAGTGAGAATTCAGGTTGCTTGCTACCCGGATGGAATCATGATGATCAACACAAAGACGGGGGTAAAAGCAAAGTTTGGGATCCTGGAGTCTGTTCTGACATTCAGGATACTGGAAGCTTGAGAACCTGTTTAAAACTGCTCAAGGGCTTTATGTGCCTAGTTTGGGACCCCAGAGGCCATTGGAATCACAAACATTGGTGGAGATTCCTGGATGAGTTCAAGCACAAGCCACCATAACAGGAAGCTCATCAAATGTCCAACTTAAGGACTTTAACTAAAAGTGCTAGGTGGGAGACAACCCACCATGATATGATCGTCCCTTTTTTATTTTTATTTAGTTTTATTTGTTTTCAAGTTTTATTTTATTTTATTGTATTGAACCAGGAATTTTGCATAACATTCATATTAGCATTGCATTCTGCATACTGCATTATTAAAAAAAAAAAAGCACGCACGCGATGCGGCAGCGTCGCTGACGCGTCCGCGTCACATGTGCGTTTGGAAGAAAAGGAAAGTGAATAGAGAGTCACGCGAAAGCATGGCTGGAGGCGTGCCTTTGGCACAAATCGCTCCACGCGACCGCGTGACCCACGCGTCCGCATCAGGTGGAAAATTTGCCCCACACGCGACCGCGTCACCCACGCGGCCGCGTGACCTGATAATTGACGTGAAAATGGTGCATGGCCGAAAGTTGTGCTGGAGTAGGGCTGGACTCGCGCTAGAAGCCCAAGTCCTACCACGCGGAGTGCCCCACGCGTCCGCGTCATATTGGAAATAAGGCCACCCGCGCAATTGCGTCAACCACGCGACCGCGTCACCCAAAAATTTGGCGAAAAGAGTTTCGAACAGAGAGTTGTGCGAACGCGAGGCTGCACTCGCGCCAATCGTACAGATCAGGCCACGCGATCGCGTGACCTACGCGTCCGCGTCACCTGACCTTATCGCGCACCACGTGACCGTGTCACCCACGCGTCCGCGTCGCCTGCGTCGCACAACTCATCCAGATTAGTGCCAATTATCCTATCTTTTCTTCTCTACTCCTAATTTCTTCTATCTTCTCTTCTTTCTCTCTCCTTTCTTACTTTCTTTTTCTTCATATTTTTAACTTCTCATCCTTTTTCACTTTCATTCTATTTTATTTAATTTATTTGCTTATTTTCATTCAATGCATCTTAATTTTGTGCATATTTTTATTTTCTTTTTATTTTTTTCCATTGGTGTTAAAAAAATTTTTTTATTATTCAACTGTTGCATCTTTTCTTGAATTTACTTCGGTGCTTAGTAACTTGTTTTACACTGTGGGATGATGTTCATTATCTGCCAATGCCAATATTTTATGATACTTACACTCCATTTGCATTGACATCAGCTTGTATTGATACTTCCATTACCCACACTCCCCTCTCCTTTGTTGCAAATTCTGCACCACTAGTATGCCATGTGCTTCTATTATTTTCTCACGTGCATGTTGAAGCTTCCATGTAAATGAGACCCTCATTACTTGGTATTAACCCAACCATATTTTATTTGTCTTCTTATCTTTATTTCTGGGTTACTGTTCTTCTTTTTCTCTTCTTTCAGGCTGGCCACCGAAGACACAAAAAGGGAGAAACTTCTAAAAGGGAAAACAAACAAGTCCATCTGCACAATCCTTGAAGAAAAGCATCAGTTGGAACAACCCGTCCACCTGCACATCTCAGCATGCACCGAGGATGGTGCAATCTTTAAGTGTGGGGAGGTCGATACCGATCTCCGTGGGTTAGTACCTTCCTATCTCAACACCAATGTTTAAATTTTCTTCATTAGTTCATTGTTGTATTTGCAAGTTTGATTGCATGATTATTTGATTTTGTGCATATTTTATCACTTGGTTGAAGTAATATTTTCTTTTTCAAGAAACCTTTTAGAGCATTTCACTAATTTGAATAAAATTTAATGTTAAACTTGTTTGAAGAAATATTATACTGGAACATGGTTTAGAGCTCGAACATACAAGAACCGGTGAGATTTTTGAGCCTATTTGATTGGTTGCATTTTATCAACCAAAATTCTGTTTTAGTGTGTTTTTCTCTCTAAAATTGTGATCTTTGTCTTGCTTAATTCTATATTTCCATTATTTGATGTATGCATACACTTACATGATTGAGGCATTTGTTTCACTGAGCTTACATACCCATATGGCCTTACCTTTCATTATCCTTTGCAAACCAATTTGAGCCTATTTTACCCCTTTGTTCTTTACTTTAGCACATCATTAACTCTAAGCGGAAAACAATAATGTCCTTAATTTGAATCCTTGGTTAGCTTAGACTAGTGAAAGTGCTCATGAATTAAGTGTGGGGAAAAGTGGGTTTGGAAACATTTGGTTTAAGAATTAGGTGTTATATATCTTTATTAAAATGTGAAAAAAAAATGTTTAGGACGTGTTCATGCATTCAATAATTTAATCATATGCATTGAGAAAAATAAATAAAAAAAAAGAGAAAAAGAAAAAGAAAAAAATAAAGGAGAAAAAGAAAAGAAAAGGAGCAAATAATAAAAAAGGGGACAAAATGCCCCAAAGTAAATGGTGAAAGCAATGCATATGTACTGTACTTGAAATTAGAATGCATGAATATGTGGAAAACATGGTTAATGGATAGTTAGATGTGGTATTATGATTACATCGATTGTCTAAAGTTAGGTGGAAAGTTTAAGTTAATTAAGGATTCAGATTCTAGTCCACTTGGCCAAATACAATCCTACCTTGAACCTAACCCCATTATAACCCTTAAAAGACCTCTTGATATGTGTATCTGTGCATTAAATTTTTGTTGATTGTTAGATGAAGAGCAAGCCTTAGAAATCAAGGTTAGTAGAGAATTGAGAGAATCGAACCTTAAACACTTAAGTGATTAGAGTGCATACACTTCCAGTGAGAGTTCGATGCTCGATTCCTTGTTCCCGGCTTTCATGAGCTATTTTCTTCTACAAGTCTATTTGTACTTTATTTTTATGATTTGAATTAGTGAAATCCAGTTCATATTTATTCTTGGAAAATTTATTTACTTTTAAACCAAGTAGGAAAAAGCATTCTTCATGTAGTTAGATTCATATAGATAGGTTGCATTTCATACATTCTTACTTTCCTCTTCATTCCTTTATAGCTTCTCTTGAGCTTAGCATGAGGACATGCTATTCTTTAAGTGTGGGGAGGTTGATAAACCACTATTTTATGGTTTATCTTGTGCTCATTTGGTTGGTTTTTATCAAGCCTTTACCCACTTATTCATATTATTTACATGGTTTTACATTTGCCTTCCTAATTATGTGCTATGATTGAAAACATGCTTCTTTGATCTTACAATTGCTAATATTAATCCTCTCTTATTACCATTAGATACCTTGATATATGTGTTAAGTATTTTCAGAGATTATAGGGCAGGAATATCTTGGAGGATGGAAAGGAAGCATGCAAAGGCGGAAGGAATACAAGAAGTTGAAGGAACTCCAAAGCTGTCAGCCTGACCTCTTCGCATTCAAACAGTCATAACTTGAGCTACAAAGATCCAAACGATGCGGTTCCAGTTGCGTTGGAAAGCTAACGTCCGGGGCTTTGATTTGATATATAATATGCCATAGTTGCCTTGACGCTAGGTGACGCGATCGCGTGCTTCATGCGGATGCGTCGCAGTGACGAAAAACCAGCGTGGCAGATTTCTTCTCCGGCAAATTCTGGGCTGTTTCTGACCCAGTTCTCGGCCCAGAACACACAGATTAGAGGCTATAAAGTGGGAAAATACATCCATTCATAAAAACAAGCTCATAATTCACAATTTTAGGATTTAGATGTAGTTTTTAGAGAGAGAGGTTCTCTCCTCTCTCTTAGGATTAGGATTTTAGGATTTCTATTAGTTTAGTTCAACTCATCTTCAGTCACAAGTTCAATATTCCTTTTATTTTATATTTCTCTTTTACTTTCAGATGCTTTAATGCTTGTATTAGTTATGTTGCCTAATTTTCTTATGAACCATCCATGTTAAGGATTCTTTTTATTTGATATAATTTGAGGTATTTCAGAATTATGATTGCTTTCTTTTATTTATATAAATAATTTAGATTTTTCCCTTTTGGCTTTGGTTGAGTTATTAGAGACACTTGAGTTATCAAACTCATTGTTGACTGAAAATTGGAATTCTTCAAGAATTAATTCGAGATCCAATAACTCTGACTTTTCCCAAGGAGAGACTAGGACTTGAGAAATCAGAATTAATTCATCCACTTAACTTACCTTCATAGTTAGAGGTTAACAAAGTGGGAGAAAAATCCAATTCTCATCACAATTGATAAGGATAACTAGGATATGACTTCCAGTTCTTATACCTTGCCAAGAGTTTATTTTACAGTTATTTATTTATTTTACTTGTCATTTAAATTACTTGTTCCTTACTTTAAACCCCCAATTTACAAAACTCATAGCCAATAATAAGAACATACCTCCTTGCAATTCCTTGAGAAGACGACCCGAGGTTTAAATACTCGGTTATCAATTTTAAAGGAGTTTGTTACTTATGACAACCAAAACGTTTGTAAGAAAGGTTGATTGCTTGGTTTAGTAACTATACTTGCAACGAGAGTTTACTATAACCTCTAAACCATCAATCTTCAGCTCTTTCATTCTCTCTAATCCTATTCAACAAGTCGGGATCTTAATGGTTCAAGAGTTCTATGCAAATTCATGGATCACTAGGAACCATGATCAAAGTGTTAACCCGAATCCAAAGAATTGGCTTACAATGGTTCTGGGGAATTACTTAGATTTCAGTCCGGAAAATGTAAGGTTGGCGTTCAACTTGCCAATGATGCAAGAAAACGCACGCTCCTACACTAGAAAGGTCAACTTTGATCAAAGGTTGGACCAAGTCCTCATGGACATATGTGTGGAATGAGCTCAATGGAAAGTTGACTCAAGAGACAAGCCGGTTCAATTGAAAAGACTGGACCTTAAGCCTGTAGCTAGAGGATGGTTGGAGTTTATTCAACGCTCAATCATTCCTACTAGCAACCGGTCTGAAGTTACTATAGACCGGGCCATCATGATCCATAGTATCTTGATTGGGGAGGAAGTGGAAGTTCATGAGATTATACCTCAAGAACTCTATAAGGTGGCTAACAAGTCTTCCACTTTGACAAGGTTAGCCTTTCCTCACCTCATTTGTCACCTCTGCAATTCGGCTGGAATTGACATAGAGGAAGACATCCTCATTGATGAGGATAAGCCCATCACTAAGAAAAGGATGGAGCAAACAAGAGATCATGGACCTCAACAAGAGCATGAGGAAATTCCTCACCATGAAATCCCTGAGATACCTCAGGGGATGCACTTTCCTCTATAGAACTATTGGGAGCAAATCAACACTTCCCTAGGAGAATTAAGCTCCAACATGGGACAACTAAGGATGGAGCACCAAGAGCACTTCATCATCCTCCATGAGATTAGAGAAGATCAAAGAGCTATGAGGGAGGAGCAACAAAGACAAGGAAGAGACATAGAGGAGCTCAAGAGAACCATTGGTTCCTCAAGAAGAGGAAGACGCCACCCTCACTAAGGTGGACCCGTTCCTTAATCTCCTTGTTCTTATTTTCCTGTTTTTCGGTTTTTGAGCCTTATGTTTTATTTATGTTTGTATCTTTACTATATGATCATTAGTGTTTAAATGTTTCTGCCTTAAAGCTATGAATGTCCTATGAATCCATCACCTCTCTTAAATGAAAAATGTTTTAATTACAAAAGAACAAGAAGCACATGGTTTCGAATTCATCCTTGAAACTAGTTTAATTATTTTGATGTGGTGACAATACTTTTTGTTTTCTGAATGAATGCTTGAATAGTGCATATGTCTTTTGATATTGTGGTTTATGAATGTTAAATATGTTGGCTCTTGAAAGAATGATGAAAAAGGATAAATGTTATTGATAATCTGAAAAATCATAAAATTGATTCTTGAAGCAAGAAAAAGCAGTGAATACAAAAGCTTATGAAAAAAAAAGAAAAAAAGAAAAGAAAAATGGCGAAAAAAAGAAAAAAAAAAAGAAAAAGCAAGCAAAAAAGCCAAAACCTCTTTAAACCAAAAGGCAAGAGCAAAAAGCCAATAGCCCTTAAAACCAAAAGGCAAGGGTAATAAAAAGGATCCAAGGCTTTGAGCATCAGTGGATAGGAGGGCCTAAAGGAATAAAATCCTGGTCTAAGCGGCTAAACCAAGCTATCCCTAACCATGTGCTTGTGGCATGAAGGTGTCAGGTAAAAACTTGAGACTGAGCGGTTAAAGTCAAGGTCCAAAACAAAAAAAAAAGAGTGTGCTTAAGAACCCTGGATACCTCTAATTGGGGACTTTAGCAAAGCTGAATCACAATCTGAAAAGGTTCACCCAATTATGTGTCTATGGCATTTATGTATCCGGTGATAATACTGGAAAACAAAGTGCTTAGGGCCACGGCCAAGACTCATAAAGTAGCTGTGTTCAAGAATCAACATACTGAACTAGGAGAATCAATAACACTACCTAAATTCTAAGTTCCTAAAGATGCCAATCATTCTGAACTTCAATAGATAAAGTGAGATGCCAAAACTATTCAAGAGGCAAAAAGCTGCTAGTCCCGCTCATCTGATTGGAGCTAAGCTTCATTGATATTTTGGAATTTATAGTATATTCTCTTCTTTTTATCCTATTTGATTTTCAGTTGCTTGGGGACAAGCAACAAATTAATTTTGGTGTTGTGATGAGCGGATAATTTATACGCTTCTTGCCATTGTTTTTACATAGTTTTTTCGTATGATTTAGTTAGTTTTTAGTATATTTTTATTAGTTTTTAAATAAAAATCACATTTCTGGAATTTACTATGAGTTTGTGTACTTTTTTGTGATTTTAGGTACTTTCTGGCTGAAATTGAGGGACTTGAGCAAAAATCAGATTCAGAGGTTGAAGAAGGACTGCAGATGCTGTTGGATTCTGACCTCCTTGCATTCAAAGTGGATTTTTTGGAGCTACCAGAGTCCAAATGGTGCGCTCTCAATTGCGTTGGAAAGTAGACATCCAGGGCTTTCCAGAAATATATAACAGTCCATACTTTGCTCGAGTTTAGATGACGCAAACTGGCGTTCAACGCCAGCTCTCTGCCCTATTCTGGAGTTAAACGCCAGAAACAGATTGCAAAGCAGAGTTAAACGCCAGAAACAGGTTACAAACTGGCGTTTAACTCCAAGGAAGACCTCTACATGTGAAAGCTTCAATGCTCAGCCCAAGCACACACCAGGATTTCTGCATCATTTACTCATTTATGTAACCCTAGTAACTAGTTTAGTATAAATAGAACTTTTTACTATCATGTTAAATAGGATCTTTTATCTTTGGATCATTTTGAGATCTCTAGACCTCCATGGAAGGCTGGCCACTCGGCCATGTCTACCCTATTTTCACTTATGTATTTTCAACGGTAGAGTTTCTACACACCATAGATTAAGGTGTGGAGCTCTGCTGTTCCTCATGAATTAATGCAAAGTACTATTGTTTTTCTATTCAATTCAAGCCTATTTCTTCTCTAAGATATTCATTCGCACACAAGAACATGATGAATGTGATGATTATGTGATGCTCATCATCATTCTCACTTATGAACGCGTGCCTAACAAACACTTCTGTTCTACATGCAAACAAGCTTGAATGCATATCTCTTAGCCTTCTGATCTACGATCAGAGTCTTCGTGGTATAGGCTAGAATTATTGGCGGCCATTCTTGAGATCTGGAAAGTGTAAACCTTGTCTGTGGTATTCCGAGTAGGATCTGGGAAGGGATGGCTGTGACGAGCTTCAAACTCGCGAGTGCTGGGCGTAGTGACAGACGCAAAAGGAATACTGAATCCTATTCCAGTATGATCGAGAACCGACAGATGATTAGCCATGCGGTGACAGCGCATCTTGGACCATTTTCACCGAGAGGATAGGAAGTAGCCATTGACAACGGTGATGCCCTACATAAAGCTTGCCATAGAAAGGAGTAAGAAGGGTTGAATGAAGGCGATAGGAAAGTAGAGAATCAGAGAACAAAGCATCTCTATACGCTTATCTGAAATTCTCACCAATGAATTACATAAGTATCTCTATCTTTATTTCATGTTTTATTTATCTTTTAATTATTAAAACTCTATGACCATTTGAATCCGCCTGACTGAGATTTACAAGGTGACCATAGCTTGCTTCAAGCCGACAATCTCTGTGGGATCGACCCTTACTCACGTAAGGTTTATTACTTGGACGACCCAGTGCACTTGCTGGTTAGTTGTGCGAAGTTGTGATAAAGAACTAAGATTATGAACGTGCGTATTAAGTTTTTAGCGCCGTTACCAAGGAATGAACGATCATGATTTCGTGCACCAAGGAGCGATCATAAAACGTTGTGGGTAGCCGCTAGAGTGTTATCTTCTTGGAGACTTGGACATTCGTCCGTGTAGTGGGAGTAGCATGAGCAAATGCCACAAACTTTTTGGGGGACCAATTGTTGACATTGTTGGTTTTGAGGAGGTAGTGGTTGTTGGGATGAAGGTTGTTGTTGATTCACTTGGAGTTTCTTTAGAAGGCTTGTTATCTCACACAAGGTCTTAGTAAGGGTAGCGGTCACACCACTAGAAGAAACTTCATTCACGGCCTTTGGACGGTTGACTCTCTGTCTAGCATGTTGAGTGGACTCGGCCAAGTCGGTAATGAGTTGCCATGCCTCCTCCGCTATTCTATACTTTGACAAAGAACTGTTGCTTGAAGCATCCAACAAATTTTTATCTTGCTCCATCATGCCTTGGCACACATAGCTAAGCAAGACTTGAGTGTCAATCATGTGGTTGGGACATGAATCAAGGAGTTTACGAAACCGTTCCCAATATTCATATAAGGTTTCCATCTCGCCTTGTACAATACATGAGATCTCCTTGCTTAGCTTGTCCGTCATTTTCACGGGCATGAATTTATCAAGGAATTCTCTTCTAAGCAAGTCCCAATCGGATACAACATCACTAGGTAAGGTATAGAACCACTCCTTGGCTCTTCCCTCAAGAGAGAAAGGGAAAGTAAACAACCATATAGCCACTTCATCGGATCCTACCCGCCTAGTAGTCGACCATACACCATGAAAGTTGATGAGCGGATAATTTATATGCTTTTTGGCATTGTTTTTAGTATGTTTTTAGCATGTTTTAGTTAGTTTTTATTATATTTTTATTATTTTTTATTTAAAATTCACTTTTCTGGACTTTACTATGATTTTGTGTGTTTTTCTGTGATTTCAGGTATTTTCTGGCTGAAATTGAGGGACCTGAGCAAAAATCTGATTCAGAGGCTGAAAAAGGACTGCAGATGCTGTTGGACTCTGACCTCCCTGCACTCGAAGTGGATTTTCTGGAGCTACAGAAGCCCAATTGGTGCACTCTCAATTGCGTTGGAAAGTCGACATCCTGGGCTTTCCAGCAATGTATAATAGTCCATACTTTGTCTGAGATTTGATGGCCCAAACCGGCGTTCAAAGTCAGCTCAAGAATTCCGAGCGTTAAACGCCGGAACTGGCACCAAAGTGGGAGTTAAACGCCCAAACTGGCACAAAAGCTGGCGTTTAACTCCAGGAAAAGTCTCTACACGAAAATGCTTCAATGCTCAGCCCAAGCACACACCAAGTGGGCCCAGAAGTGGATATTTACGTCATTTACTCATTTTTTGTAAACCCTAAGCTACTAGTTCTCTATAAATAGGACCTCTTGCTATTACACACACACAGACACCTTTCATATACTTTCATAGTTCTTTTCACGTTTTGTGGCTAGCCTCCTGGCCATGCCTAGACCATGTTCTTATGTATTTTCAACGGTGGAGTCTCTACACACCATAGATTAAGGTGTGGAGCTCTGCTGTACCTCGAGTATTAATGCAATTACTATTGTTCTTCTATTCAATTCAGCTTGTTCTTGTTCTAAGATATCACTTGTTCTTCAACTTGATGAATGTGATGATCCGTGACACTCATCATCATTCTCACCTATGAACGTGTGCCTGACAACCACCTCCGTTCTACCTTCGATTGAGTGTTTATCTCTTGGATTCCTTAATCAGAATCTTCGTGGTATAAGCTAGAATTGATGGCGGCATTCTTGAGAATCCGGAAGGTCTAAACCTTGTCTATGGTATTCTGAGTAGGATTCAAGGATTGAATGACTGTGACGAGCTTCAAACTCGTGATTGTAGGGCGTTAGTGACAGACGCAAAAGAATCACTGGATTCTATTCTGACATGATCGAGAACCGACAGATGAATAGCCGTGCCGTGACAGGGTGCGTTGAACATTTTCACTGAGAGGACGAGATTGTAGCCACTGACAACGGTGATGCCCAACATACAGCTTGCCATGGAAAGGAGTAAGAAGGATTGGATGAAGACAGTAGGAAAGCAGAGAGACGGAAGGGACAAAGCATCTTCATACGCTTATCTGAAATTCTCACCAATGAATTACATAAGTATCTCTATCTTTATTTTATGTTTTATTTATCTTTTAATCATTCATCCTCCATAACCATTTGAATCCGCCTGACTGAGATTTACAAGATGACCATAGCTTGCTTCATACCAACAATCTCCGTGGGATCGACAATTACTCACGTAAGGTTTATTACTTGGATGACCCAGTGCATTTGCTGGTTAGTTAAGCGAAGTTGTGATAAAGAGTTGAGATTACAATTGAGCGTACCATGTTGATGGCGTCATTGATGATCATAATTTCGTGCACCAAGTTTTTGGCGCCGTTGCCGGGGATTGTTCGAGTTTGGACAACTGACGGTTCATCTTGTTGCTTAGATTAGGTATTTTTCAGAATTTTTAAGAATGAATTCTAGAGTTTCAAGGTGATGTTCCCACCATCATACAAGCTGATTGATTCTCATTAATTTAGCTATTGAATGTAATGTCCTGCTGAAGCTTGGTCAAACATGTATAATCTTTTTAGACTGAAGCTTTAGACTAACATTGCATGATTCCTGGAATTCTTATTAAAAGTTTTGATTCTCTTTATTTTCTTTTTCATATATGTTTCAAAAGTCACAAAAAAAATGTATAAAACCATAAAAAACCAAAAATAATTTCTGAGTCTAGTATTAATTTTTAAGTTTGGTGTCAATTGCATGTTTCTGTTCTTCTTGCATTTTTCAAATTCATGCATGTTCTTCATTGATCTTCAAGTTGTTCTTGATGACTTCATTGCTTTGATCTTCAAATTCTCTTGTTTTGTATGTTTTGTTGTTTCTCATATGCATTCTCAATTTGTTAGTGTCTCTTATATGAAAATTTTTAAGCTTGGTGTCCTGCATGCATTGTTTATTTGATCTTAGTTGCATTTTTATTGTTTCTCATCATCAAAAAAATTCAAAAATATTCTTAAAACTATGTCTTTTCAAGTCAATAACACAGAGAATTGAAGATTCAGAACAGTCAGCAGAGGAATCAAACAGAAAAAGCTGGGCATTCAAAACGCCTAGTGAAGAAGGAAAACTGGCGTTTAAATGCCAGCCAGGGTACCTAGCTGGGCGTTTAACGCCCAAAAGGGTAGCATTTTGGGTGTTAAACGCCAGAATGGATACCATTCTGGGCGTTTAACGCCAGGATGACACAAGAGGGAAGATTTTGTTTTTAATGCACATTTTTTTAGGTCTTCAAAATTTTTCAAAATCAAATCTTTTTCAAATCATATCTTTTCAATCATATATTTTCAAAATCAATTTCTTTCCATTTTCAAAAAAATAATTGATAACAATTAATGATTTGATTCAAGAATTTCAAGTATGTTGCCTTTTCTGTTGAGAAAGGTTTAATGTTTGAATCATATCTTTTCTTGTTAGCCAAGTAATTAATTTTAAAAATCAAATCTTTTTAAAATTGTTTTTCAATCATATCTTTTTAAAACCATAACTTTTCAATCATATCTTCTTAATCACATCTTTTTCAAAATTTAATTTTCAATCATATCTTTTTGAATTATAAATTCAAAATATTTTTCAAAAAAATCACTTTATTTCTTTCCCAACTTCAAATTTTGAAAATCATTCATCAAGTTTTCAAAATTTTCTTTTAATTATTTCAAAATCTTTTTAATTTATTTTCGAAAATTCTTCCCCTCTTCTCACATCCTTCTATTTAAGGACTAACACTCCTCCATTATCAATAATTCGAATTTTATCTCTCTTGATAAGTTCGAATTCTTCTACCTCCTCCTTCTATTCTTCTTTTCCTCTGACACCTCAAGGAATCTCTATACTGTGACATAGAGGATTCCATATTTTCTTGCTCTATTTTCTTTCATATGAGCAGGAGCAAAGACAAAGGCATTCTTGTTGAGGCTGATCCTGAACCTGAAAGGACCTTAAAGCGAAAGCTAAGAGAAGCTAAGGCACAACTCTTTGTAGAGGACCTAACAGAAATCTTCAAACTAGAAGAAGACATGGCAGCCGAAAACAATCAACAATGCCAACAATGCAAGGAAGGTGCTTGGTGACTTTACTACACCTACTCCTGATTTCTATGGGAGAAGCATCTCAATCCCTGCCATTGGAGCAAACAACTTTGAGCTTAAGCCTCAATTAGTTTCTCTAATGCAACAAAATTGCAAGTTTCATGGACTTCCATTAGAAGATCCTCATCAGTTTTTAGCTGAATTCTTGCAAATCTGTGACACTGTCAAGACCAATGGGGTTGACCTTGAAGTCTATAGACTTATGCTATTCCCTTTTGCTGTGAGAGATAGAGCTAGGACATGGTTGGACTCACAACCTAAAGAAATCCTGAACTCTTGGGAAAAGCTAGTCAATGCCTTCTTGGCAAAGTTCTTTCCACCTCAAAAATTGAGTAAGCTTAGAGTGGAAGTCCAAACCTTCAGACAGAAGGAAAGTGAATCCCTCTATGAAGCTTGGGAAAGATACAAACAACTGATCAGAAAAGTGTCCTTCTGACATGCTTTCTGAATGGAGCATCATAGGTATCTTCTATGATGGTCTGTCTGAACTGTCCAAGATGTCATTGGACAGCTCTGCTGGAGGATTTCTTCATCTGAAGAAGATGCCTGCAGAAGCTCAAGAACTCATTGAAATGGTTGCAAATAACCAATTCATGTACACTTCTGAAAGGAATCCTGTGAATAATGGGACAATCAGAAGAAAGGAGTTCTTGAGATTGATACTCTGAATGCCATATTGCCTTAGAACAAGATATTGACTCAGCAAGTCAATATGATTTCTCAAAGTCTGTCTGGAATACAAGCTGCACCGGGCAGTACTAAGGACGCTTCATCTGAAGAAGAAGCTTATGATCCTGAGAACCCTTCAATGGAAGAGGTGAATTACATGGGTGAACCCTATGGAAACACCTATAATCCTTCATGGAGAAATCATCCTAATCTCTCATGGAAGGATTAACAGAGGCCTCAACAAGGCTTCAATAACAATAATGGTGGAAGAAACAGGTTTAGCAATGGCAAACCTTTTCCATCATCTTCTCAGCAGCAGACAGAGAATTCTAAGCAGAGCCACTCTGACTTAGCAACCATGGTCTCTGATCTAATTAAAACCACTCAGAGTTTCATGACTGAAACAAGGTCCTCCATTAGAAATTTGGAGGCACAAGTGGGTCAGCTGAGCAAGAAAGTTACTGAACTCCCTCCTAGTACTCTTCCAAGCAATACAGAAGAGAACCCAAAAGGAGAGTGCAAGGCCATAAACACAATCAACATGGCCGAATTTGGAGAGGAGGAAGAGGCAGTGATCGCCACTGAGGAAGACCTCAATGGACGTCCACTGGCCTCCAATGAGTTCCCTAATAAGGAACCATGGGAATCTGAGGCTCATAATGAGACCATATAGATTCCATTGGATTTACTTCTGCCATTCATGAGCTCTGATGAGTATTCTTCCTCTGAAAAGGATGAAGATGTTACTGAAGAGCAAGTTGCTAAGTACCTTGGAGCAATCATGAAGCTAAATGACAAGTTATTTGGTAATGAGACTTGGAAGGATGAACCCCCTTTGCTCACCAAAGAACTGGATGACTTGACTAGGCAGAAATTACCTCAAAAGAGACAGGATCCTGGGAAGTTCTCAATACCCTGTACCATAGGCACCATGACCTTTGAGAAGGCTCTATGTGACTTAGGGTCAAGCATAAACCTTATGCCTCTCTCTGTAATGGAGAAGCTAGGGATTATTGAGGTACAAGCTGCAAGAATCTCACTAGAGATGGCAGACAATTCAAGAAAACAAGCTTATGGACTTGTAGAGGATGTTTTGGTAAAGGTTGGAAACCACTACATCCCTGCTGATTTCATAGTCCTAGAGACTGGGAAGTGCATGGATAAATCCCTCATCCTTGGCAGAACCTTCCTAGCCACAGCAAAGGCTGTGATTGATGTTGACAGAGGAGAATTGATCATTCAAGTGAATGAAGACTCCCTTGTGTTTAAGGCTCAAGGATATCCCTCTGTAAACATGGAGAGGAAGCATGAAGAGCTTCTCTCAAAATAGAGTCAAACAGAGCCCCCACAGTCAAACTCTAAGTTTGGTGTTGGGAGGCCACAACCAAGCTCTAAGTTTGGTGTTGAACCCCCACATTCAAACTCTAAGTTTGGTGTTGGGAGGTTCCAACATTGCTCTGAACATCTGTGAGGCTCCATGAGAGCCCACTGTCAAGCTACTGACATTAAAGAAGCACTTGTTGGGAGGCAACCCAATGTTATATCTATCTATTTTCCATTGTTATTTTATGTTTTCTGTAGGTTGATGATCATGTGAAGTCACAAAAATAATTGAAAAAGCAAAAACAGCATGAAAAACAGAGAAAAAAACAGCACACCCTGGAGGAAAAGCTTGCTGGCGTTTAAATGCCAGTAAGGGCAGCAAATGGGCGTTTAACGCCCAGTATGGCACCATTCTAGGCGTTTAACGCTAGAAAGGGGCACCAGACTGGCGTTTAATGCCAGGAATGGGCAAGGAGCTGGTGTTAAATGCCAGAAAAGGGCAGCAGCCCGGCGTTTAACGCCAGAATTGGCAAAAAGGGCATTTTTGCACGCCACTCGGTGCAAGGATGAGCTATCCTTGACACCTCAGGATCTGTGGACCCCACAGGATCCCCACCTACCCCACCACTCTCTCTCTTCTTTACCCATTCACCAATCACCTCAATACATCTTCCCCAAAAAAACCCCTCACCTATCAAATCCCACCATTCTCTTCACCACTCACATCCATCCTTCATAAAACCCCACCTACCTCACCATCCAAATTCAAACCACTTTTCCTCCCAAACCCATCCATACTAGCCGAACCCTACACCCCTCTCAACTCCTATATAAATCCATCTTCACTTCTTCATTTTCACACAACCTCAACACCATTTCTCCCCCTTGGCCGAACCACAAAGCCTCCTCCATCTCCTCCATTTTTCTTCTTCTTCTGCTCTTTTCTTTCTTCTTTTGCTCGAGGACGAGCAAACCTTCTAAGTTTGGTGTGGTAAAATCATTTGCTTTTTGTTTTTCCATAACTATTTATGGCACCTAAGGCCGGAGAAACCTCTAGAAAGAGGAAAGGGAAGGCAAAAGCTTCCACCTCCGAGTCATGGGAGATGGAGAGATTCCTCTCAAGGGTGCATCAAGACCACTTCTATGAAGTTGTGGCCAAGAAGAAAGTGATCCCTGAGGTCCCTTTCAAAAGGGAAGCCGGTTCAACTAAAAAGGCATGACCTCAAGCCCATCACTAAGAAAAGGATGGAGAAAACAAGAGAACCTCATCAAGAGCATGAGGAAATTCCTCATCATGAAATCCCTGAGATACCTCAAGGGATACATCTTCCTCCACAAAACTATTGGGAGCAAATCAACACCTCCCTAGGAGAATTGAGTTCCAACATAGGACAACTAAGGGTGGAGCACCAAGAGCATTCCATCCTCCTCCATGAAATAAGAGAAGACCAAAGAACCATGAAAGAGGAGCAACAAAGGCAAGAAAGAGACATTGAGGAGCTCAAGCACTCCATAAGATCTTCAAGAGGAAGAACAAGCCGTTATCACTAAGGTGGACCCGTTCTTTAACTTCCTTGTTCTTTATTTTCTTGTTTTTCGAAAATTGTGCTTTATGTCTATTTATGTTTGTGTCTTTATTACACGATCATTAGTGTCTAAGTGTCTATGCCTTAAAGCTATGAAAATGAATACATCACCTTTCTTAAATGAAAAATGTTTTTAATTGAAAAAGAAAAAAGAAGTACATGAATTTTGAATTTTAAAATAGTTTAATTATTTTGATGTGGTGGCAATGCTATTGTTTTTCTGAATGAATGCTTGAACAGTGCATATTTTTTAATTTGATTGTTTATGAATGTTAAAATTGTTGGCTTTTGAAAGAATGATGGGAAAAGGAGAAATGTTATCTGATGATCTGAAAAATCATAAAATTGATTCTTGAAGCAAGAAAAAGCAATGAAAAGCTTGCAGAAAAAAAAAGCAAGCAGAAAAAGCCAATACCCCTTTAAACCAAAAGGCAAGGGTGATAAAAAGGATCCAAGGCTTTGAGCATCAGTGGATAGGAGGGCCCACAGGAATAAAATTCTGGCCTAAGCGGCTAAACCAAGCTGTCCCTAACCATGTGCTTGTGGCGTGAAGGTGTCAAGTGAAAACTTGAGACTGAGCGATTAAAGTCGAGGTCAAAAGCAAAAAGAAAAGTGTGCTTAAGAACCCTGGACACCTCTAATTGAGGACTCTAGCAAAGCTGAGTCACAATCTGAAAAGGTTCACCCAGTTATGTGTCTGTGGCATTTATGTATCCGATGGTAATACTGGAAAACAAAGTGCTTAGGGCCACGGCTAAGACTCATAAAGTAGCTGTGTTCAAGAATCAACATACTTAACTAGGAGAGTCAGTAACACTATCTGGATTCTGAGTTCCTATAGATGCCAATCATTCTAAACTTCAAAGGATAAAGTGAGATGCCAAAACTATTCAGAAGCAAAAAGCTAAAGGCCCCGCTCATCTAATTAATACTGATCTTCATAGATGTTTTTGGAATTCATTGTATTTTCTCTTCTTTTTATCCTATGTTATTTTCAGTTGCTTGGGGACAAGCAACAATTTAAGTTTGGTGTTGTGATGAGCGGATAATTTATACGCTTTTTGGCATTGTTTTTAGTATGTTTTTAGCATGTTTTAGTTAGTTTTTATTATATTTTTATTAGTTTTTATTTAAAATTCACTTTTCTGGACTTTACTATGAGTTTGTGTGTTTTTCTGTGATTTCAGGTATTTTCTGGCTGAAATTGAGGGACCTGAGCAAAAATCTGATTCAGAGGCTGAAAAAGGACTGCAGATGCTGTTGGATTCTGACCTCCCTGCACTCGAAGTGGATTTTCTGGAGCTACAGAAGCCCAATTGGCGCGCTCTCAATTGCGTTGGGAAGTAGACATCCTAGGCTTTTCAGAAATGTCTAATAATCCATACTTTGCCCGAGATTTGATGGCCCAAACCGGCTTTCAAAGTCAGCTCAAGAATTCCCAGCGTTAAACGCCGGAACTGGCACCAAAGTGGGAGTTAAATGCCCAAACTGGCACAAAAGCTGGCGTTTAACTCCAGGAAAAGTCTCTACACGAAAATGCTTCAATGCTCAGCCCAAGCACACACCAAGTTGGCCTGAAAGTGGATATTTACGTCATTTACTCATTTTTTGTAAACCCTAAGCTACTAGTTCTCTATAAATAGGACCTTTTGCTATTACACACACACAAACACCTTTCATATACTTTCATAGTTCTTTTCACGTTTTGGGGCTGGCCTCATGGCCATGCCTAGACCATGTTCTTATGTATTTTCAACGGTGGAGTCTCTACACACCATAGATTAAGGTGTGGAGCTCTGCTGTACCTCGAGTATTAATGCAATTATTATTGTTCTTCTATTCAATTCAGCTTGTTCTTGTTCTAAGATATCACTTGTTCTTCAACTTGATGAATGTGATGATCCGTGACACTCATCATTATTCTCACCTATGAACGTGTGCCTGACAACCACCTCCGTTCTACCTTCGATTGAGTGTTTATCTCTTGGATTCCTTAATCAGAATCTTCGTGGTATAAGCTAGAATTAATGGCGGCATTCTTGAGAATCCGGAAGGTCTAAACCTTGTCTGTGGTATTCTGAGTAGGATTCAAGGATTGAATGACTGTGACGAGCTTCAAACTCATGATTGTGGGGCGTTAGTGACAGACGCAAAAGAATCACTGGATTCTATTCTGACATCATCGAGAACCGACAAATGAATAGCCGTGCCGTGACAGGGTACGTTGAACATTTTCACTGAGAGGACGGGATTGTAGCCACTGACAATGGTGATGCCCAACATACAGCTTGCCATGGAAAGGAGTAAGAAGGATTGGATGAAGACAGTAGGAAAGCAGAGAGACGGAAGGGACAAAGCATCTTCATACGCTTATCTGAAATTCTCACCAATGAATTACATAAGTATCTCTATCTTTATTTTATGTTTTATTTATCTTTTAATCATTCATCCTCCATAACCATTTGAATCCGCCTGACTTAGATTTACAAGATGACCATAGCTTGCTTCATACCAACAATCTCCGTGGGATCGACCCTTACTCACGTAAGGTTTATTACTTGGACGACCCAGTGCACTTGCTGGTTAGTTGTGCGAAGGTGTGATAAAGAGTTGAGATTACAATTGAGCGTACCATGTTGATGGCGCCATTGATGATCACAATTTCGCCATACCAAAAGTCCTTGAGGTGTCTAATTGGATCTTGTGCGGGAAGACCATGGAACTTTGGTAAGAGATTGATGAGAGCGGTCCTGAGTTCAGAGTTTGCATTCAAGTTGGGATGAAACACATGTAGAGGTTGGAGAACAAAATCTGGTGCACCCCTTTCCTTGAGAGTAACTCTCCTTGGAGCAGCCATGTTGTCAAAACCTAGATCAAAAGAAGAACTATTAGTAGTATCAACGGAAGAGTAATTAGTACCTTCGTTGGATGACGATGATATGTTTGGTGAATTAGTAAAAACTTTTTCACCTTCCTCAAAGACTAACCGCCTCCGAGCTTGCCAAATATGAAGCAAAGTTCTCTCAATTTCCGAATCAAGTGGTGCTAAGCTCGGATTTGGTAGTGAACGCGTCATACAATGAAGGAGATAAAAAGCTCATGACATCAATTGGTATCTAAGCAAAGTCTAATCCTATGTAACAATCAAACAAACAATCAATCAAGAGAGAAATGCAAATATTCACATATTAACATATTCACACTAACCAATAGAATGGCACACATAAGCAATTCCCCCGCAACGGCGCCATTTTGATGAACGGAAATATTCTTATGCCGGTTAGAGACTAGTAATGAATCCGATCGTGAGTATAGTCTAACCAACACGCGAATACCGCATCAAACAATCCTAAAATCTACGACCGAGAGTATTAATCCCAGGTCGTTCTCCCTAGAAATTGCTTTAGAATGTACATCATTGATTAGGAAAACTTTTATGGTTTTGAGAGTTGGTGCAAGAATTCAAGCTAGCAAAGCAAACAACAATTAATTGAGATAAAAGCCTTGGCTAAGGGTAAGCGTTGGAAGTTCCATCATTATAGTTTTCCTCAATTATGATAAGAGTTGATTATTACTTCACTTAGTTAACCCCCTAACAATGGAGGAAAGTAAAGTGAGAGTAACTAACTTGAGTCACAAGTCCTAGCCTCACCCTAGGGAAGTCTAGCTTTAGTGCACTCCAAGTCAATTAGCAACTTCTTAATTCATAATCTACAATTGATATCCGCTATTCAAGTGTCTCCAATAACCCAACCCCTAAGCCAAGTAAGAGAATTCTACTCCATAGCTAGGGTTGTCATTATCACAAACAATTGGTAGGTAATCATAGAAAACATGATGTAATTGAGAGAAGAGAATTGAATTAAAGCTATCTAATCTAAACAATCATCAATCAATCAAACAATTGAATGAAACCTCAATTCATTAATCCAAATTCAAAGTAACAAAGTCAACCAAATCTAGATCTAAGAAATTGAATCAAAAGAGCATCAATTAAGAGTAGAAGAAGAGTAGATCTACAACTTGTACCAAAACAAAAGTGAATTAGCAATGGATCTCACCAAGAAATCAAAGGAACTTGCAATGGAGGAAGTGAAAACCTAGAGGGAAGTTGGAGTTTCTCTCTCTAAAAACAAAATGTAACTAACTTCCTAAAATATCTAGAATTATGACTAAATTGTCCCAACACTCCTAATCCTTGGTCTTTTTAAGCTTTTCCCTCCAAAATCTGCTCCAAAACAGGGCCTGGGAACCCCTTGAAATCGCTGGGCACGTGTTCCATTTAAAAAAATCATGTGCGTACATCGACGCTTACGCGCACTGCACACGTACGCGTCCCTGGGGTCTTCTGCGATCTGCGCGCAGGCGTAAGGTGCGCATGAGCGTCATAAGGGGTATGGTCCAGCCATATAGGTGCGCCGGCTCCTCGCTCGGCTCCACTGCGCTGGCTCTGGATGAGCACATCCACGCGTACGCGTATGGTGCGCATGCGCGTGCATGTCCAAACTCCAATTCTTTGATTTGTTCCATGCTCCTTCCATTCATGCATGCTTCCTTCATTCCTCTTAGCCATTTTTGCCCTATAACTTCTGAAATCACTTAACAAACGGATCAAGACATCTAATGGTAATAGAGGAAGATTACAATATCTCAATTTTGATGCAAAAGAATCATATTTTCATCTATGAGGTAAAATGGGAAAGAGACACAAAATCATGCAATTTTATATGGATAAGTGTGGAAGATCATTGATAAAACCCTTAGATTCTATGCATGATAAACCCTAAAAACGGGGTTTATCAACAGCCTGCCATAGAATAAACCTTTCATGGTTGAAGAAGACAGTAAGACCGGATTAATCCAGAAGAACAAAGCATCTCCAAGCCTTAACCACCTTCTTATCATTGCAAATAGGTCAACCTAGTTTAGATCTCTTTATTCTCTTTTATGCATTTGAACAAATCCAACAACTCTTCTATCCGCCTGACTAAGATCTACAAGATAACCATAGCTTGCTTCAAACTACAATCCTCGTGGGATCGACCCTGACTCGCTCAGGTATTACTTAGATGACCCAGTGCAATTGCTGGTTCAGTTATACGAAGTGTGGGAATTCGTGCACTAAGCTTTTGGCGCCGTTGCCGAGGATTGTTCGAGTTTGGACAACTGACAGATTATCTTGTTGGTTAGATTAGGTATTGTTTTTAATTTTGGTTGAGTCTTTTATTCTCTTCTTTTTTTTTCGGAAAAAATTCAAAAAAAAATTTCAAAAACCTTTTCTTTTCTTTATTTAATCTTTATTTTTGGTTTGAGTCTTTTATTTGTGTTCTTGGTTGAATTTTTGAATTTCTTTGAGTCTTTCTAAAAATTTTCAAAATTTGTGTCTTTTGTTTGAGTCTTGTGTCAATCTTTAAGTTTGGTGTCTTCTTGAGTCTTTTCTTTATAATCTTCGAAAATTGTGTCTTTGGTTTTCAAAATTTTTAAATTTGGTATCTTTTGCATGTTCTTGTTTTCATTGAATTCTTTGAGTTTTGTTCTTGGTGTTCTTCTTGATCTTCAAAGTTTTCTTATTTTTCTTTTTGTTTTGATCTTAAAATTTTTTTAGTTTGGTGTCTCTTTGTGTTTTTCTTTGCAATTTTAAAAAATTTAGTGTCTTAGATCTAAAAATTTTAAGTTTGGTGTCTTTTTGTTGTTTTTCTCCCTCTTCATTAAATTCAAAAAAATATCTTTTCTATCTTCATTTTAAAAACTATTTTCAAAAATTCAAACATATTTTTCAAATTTTAATTTCAAAATCATTATTTTATCTTATCTTAGTTTTAAATTTTAAAATTCAAATCTTTTCAAAATTAAATTTCAAAAATCATATCTTTTCAAATATTTATCTTATCTTGTTTCAAAATTCAAAATTTAAAATTTAAAAATTTAAAATTCAAATTTTCAAAATCTTATATTATCTTATTTCAAATTTCAGAAACAAATCTTTTTCAAAAATTAAATTTCAAATCTTATCTTTTTCAAAATCTTTTTCAAATCTTTTCAAATTCTCAAATCATCTTTTCTAATTTCAAATTTTAAAATCAAATCTTTTTCAAATCTTTCAATTTCTTATCTTATCTTTTCTAATTTTAAATTTTAAATTCAAATCTTTTCTAATCTTCTATCTTATCTTGTTTTAAAATCTTTTCTTAATTAGTTACTTATTTCTCTTTCTTCTTTTTCAAAAATTCATCAATTAATTTTCAATTCATTTTTTAATTGACCTTAATTTTTTAATTTAATTAATAAATAAAATAAAAAAATATTTTAACTCTTGTTTCTCTTTTTACTTTTGATTTTCGAAATTCCTCATCTTTTTATTCGAATTCTTCTTCTCCTTCTTCTATCTTCATTCTTCTTTCTCTCCTTCTTCACATCTCACTGGGAGTTCTCTGCCCTCTGGCATAGAAGCTTCTTTTCTTGGTGTATCGGTGGTTTCTTGTTTATGACTAGGAACAGGAATAAAGAGCCTCTCTTTAATCTTGATCCTGAACCTGAGAGGACTTTAAGGAGGAGCTTACAACAAGTTAAAGCCCAACACTCCGGAAGAAACCTCTCAGAAAATTTTGAACAGGAAGCAGACAACATGGTAGCCAAACCTAATCATGAAGGAGAAGCAAGAAATGTTCTTGGTGCTTACACTAAGCCAACCTTTGACTTCTATGGCAGAAGTATCTCTATAAATGCCATTGGAGTTAACAACTTTGAGCTGAAACCTCAACTGGTGACCTTAGTTCAACAGAACTGCCAGTACCATGGACTTCCACAGGAAGATCCAAACAAATTCTTATCTAACTTCTTGCAGATATGTGATACAGTCAAGACCAATGGAGTGAGTCCTGAGGTCTATAAACTTACGCTCTTTCTTTTTGCTGTAAGAGACAGAGCTAGATTGTGGTTAGATTCTCAACCTAAAGAGAGTCTTGACACATGGGAGAAGGTAGTCAATGCATTCTTGACCAAGTTCTTACCACCTCAAAAGTTGAGCAGTCTTAGGGTGGAAGTTCAAACCTTCAAACAAAAAGTAGGTGAATCCCTCTATGAAGCTTAGGAGAGGTACAAGCAACTTATCAGAAGATGTCCTCCCAACATGATCTCAGACTGGACCACATTAGACATCTTCTATGATGGCCTTTCTAAGATATCCAAGATGTCACTAGAGAACTCTACTGGTGGATCATTCTACTAGAAGAAAATGCCTGAAGAAGCAAGAGAACTCATTGACATGGTTGCAAACAACCAATTTATATACACTTCTGAAAGAAACCCTGTAAGTAATGGGGTACTTCAGAACAAGATCTTGACCCAGCAAGTCAATATTATCTCTCAGCATTTGACTGGAATGCAAGCTGCAGCTGGTAGCACTCAAGAAGCTTCTTCTAAAGTAGAAGCTTATGATCCTGACCAACCCAACGTGGAAGAGGTGAATTACACGGGAGAACCCTATGGAGACACCTACAATCCCTTATGGAGGAATCATCCTAACCTTTCATGGACGGATCAACAGAAGCCTCAGCAATGCTTCAACAAAAATTAAGGTGGAAGGAACCATAATAGGTTCAACAACAAACCACTATTCCCATATTCTCAAGGGAATATGGAGACTCCTAAGTAGAGCTTTTCTGACTTAGTCACTATAGTCTCCAACCTCTTTAAGACCACTCATAGTTTCATTATTGAAACAAGAGCCTCCATCAGAAATTTGGAGGTACAAGTTGGTTAGCTGAGCAAGAGGATCCCTAAGACTTATCCTGACACTCTTCCTAGTAACATTGAAGTGAACCCAAGAGAAGAGTGCAAGGCCATCACCACAGAGGCTGAGGCCAAATCTAAAGAGACTGAGAAGGCATTGAACACCAGTGAGGAAGAACTCACTGGGCATTCAATGCCCAAAATGGCTAAGAGCCTGCCGCTGAACGCCTTCCTCATTGGGCGTTCAACGCCCATTCTGGGACCAGAGCTAGCGCTGAACGCCAGTAAAGAAGCCTTCACTAGGCATTGAACGCCCAAACAGACAGGTAAGCTGGCGTTGAACGCCAGCAATGACACCCCTACTGGGCGTTCAATGCCCAAAAAAGTAAGGAAACTGGCGTTTAACGCCAGTAAAGGCACACATGATGGGCGTTCAACACTCAAAGAGCCACCAGAGCTGGTGTTGAATGCGAGTAATGGCACACCTCCCAATTGTTCCTTACCTACTGAAGTTATCCACATCCAAGAACTAAAGGAAGCCAAGGCTCATGTAGACACCATAGAGGTTCCTTTGCAAGCACTCTTACAGTGCATAAGTTTTGATGAATACTCATCCTCTGATGTGGATGAGGACACTAGGGAAGAGCAAGTTGCTCGGTCCTAGGAGCTCTCATGAAGCTGAATGCCAAGTTATTTGGTACAAAGCCTTTGGAGGAAGAACCTCCGCTGATTACCAAGGAGCTAAATAATTTGGTTCTGCAAAAGCTGCCTCAGAAGCTTCCGGATCCCGGACGATTCCTAATTGCTTGCACCATAGGCACCATGACCTTTGAGAAGGCTCTGTGTAACCTAGGGTCAAGCATAAACCTCATGCCACTCTCTGTAATGGATAAGCTGGGAATCTTTGAGTTATGAGCTACAAACATCTCATTAGAGATGGGAGACAAGTCAATGAAGAAGCCATATGGCTTAGTAAAGGATGTCTTGGTGAAGGTTGAAGACCACTACATCCCTGCAAACTTAATAGTCTTGGATACTGGGGAAGAAGAGGATGACTCTGTCATCCTTGGAAGACCTTTCCTAACCATTGCCAATGCTATCATTGATGTAGCTAAGGGAGAACTGACTCTACTACTAGGGGAAGATCACATCTTATTCAAGATGCCTCATCTCAACTCTCCCTCTGAAAAAAGAGAGATAACTGTGTAACACTTAGTGTTCCAACCACCTCTTTCAGTGCAGAGCTATATTAAGCCCCCAAATATCAATTCTAAGTTTCGTGTTGGGCAGCCATTTACAAGCATTGAGAACAAAGGTACTGGAAAGAAAGTACCAAAAGGCAAGAGGGACAAGAAAGTCCCCACTGAAGGCCTCCCACCTGGCATGAGAGTTGTCTTCACCAAGAAACCAGTCATACCACAAAAAGTGAGTCGTGTCCTGTCTCTAAAGCATGTGGAGCTCATTCATGAGAAGACGGGTAGAAAGTTCACTATAAAGGGCGAAATTCTGAGCTCATACTCACCTCCGTAAGGAGCTAACCGTCAAGTTAATGACGTTAAAGAAGCGCTTGTTAGGAGGCAACCCAACCCTAATTAGTTATTTTTATTTCTTTTAATTTCTTTTTCTTTGAGTTATTTCTTTAGGTTCATGATCATATACAACAGTCAGAACAGAGACAGAAATGTTCAGCAGTAAAAACAGAACACTCTGGATGGAGTGTTGCTAGCATTGAACGCCAGCCAGGGAGCAAGCCTTGGGCATTCAAACGCCAATGCAGAGGGCAAGGAATCTGAATTCCCTAGTCTCTCAGGACCAGTAGGTCCCACACTCTACCTAAACCACTTATTCTCTCTTCTTTTCCATACACTCTTCCCTATAAACCCTAGCGCACCCCTATAAATTCCCCTCATTCTAACCCTTCATACATACACCATTCATACACATAAAATTCCCCTTGGCCGAAATCACTCTCTCCCTCCATCACCATATTTTTTCTTCTTCTTCTACTCCATTCATCTCTTTTCTGTATTTTTGCTCGAGGACAAGCAAAGCTTTTAAGTTTGGTGTGGGAAAAGCGTTGCTTTTTGCTTTTCATTACCACTTGTAGCACCCAAGGTTGGAGAATCCTCTAGAAAGAGGAAAGGATAGGCCATAGCCACCACCTCTAAATCTTGGGAGATGGAGAGATTTATCACTAAAGCCCACCAAGACCACTTCTATGAGTGTCTAGAAATCCGAAGAGAGATCCAGAGAAGAGGTTGGAAAGTCCTAACCAATCCCATCCAAGAGGTTAGGATCTTAATAGTGCAAGAGTTCTATGCTAATGCATGGGTCACAAAAAACCATGACATTAGTCTGAACCCAAATCCTAAGAATTGGAGCACCATGGTCCGAGGAAGAATCTTGGACTTCAGTCCAAAAAGTGTGAGGTTGGCGTTCAACTTGCCTTTGATGTAAGGAGACCCGCATCCTTACACTAGAAGGGTCAGCTTTGATCAAAGACTGGATTAAGTGCTCTCAGACATCTGTGTGGAAGGAGCATAGTGGAAAAGGGATTCTCAAGGCAAGCCTATTCAATTGAGAAGGCCTGACCTGAAGCCCATAGCTAGAGGATGGTTTGAATTCATCCAACGCTTTATCATCCCCACTAGCAACCAGTGCAAAGTGACCATATACCGAGCCATCATGATCCATTGCATCATGCTCAGAGAGGAGGTAGAATTACATGAGGTGATACCTCAAGAATTGTAAAAAGTGGCGAACAAACCCTCCACCAAGGCAAGGTTAGCTTTCCCTCATCTTATATGTCACCTATGCAATTTAGTTGGAATTGTCATAGATGGTGACATTCCTATTAAGGAGGACAAGCCCATTACTATGGAGCACACTAGAGAGCCAACACATGAACCTTAATATGAGCATGTGGAGCCACCTCAACATGAGATCCCTGAGATGCCTTAAGGGATGTATTTTCCTCCTTAAAGCTATTGGGATCGATGGCACACTTCTCTTGGAGAACTAAGCACTAACATGGATTAGTTGAGGATGGAACATCAGGAACATTCCACTAGCCTCCATCAAATAAGAGAAGATCAAAAAGCCATGAGGGAAGAACAAAGAGTTATGAGGGAAGAACAACAAAGACAAGGGCATGACATTGAAGAGATCAAACACTACATTGGATCCTCAAGGAGGAGTACCAGTCGCCACCATTAAGGTGGATTCGTTCTCTTAATCCCCTTTCTATGTTATTTTTTTTGTTTTCTATTATGTTTTACTGTCTGTTCTCTTATTCGTATTGCATGATGATTTTCATTTATGTCTTAAAGTTATAAAATAATCCATATATATCTCACCAAACTTAAAAGAAAATTTTATTTGAAAAGAATTGAGAGATACATGAATTTTGAGTTTTATAATAAGAAAAGTCAATTATTTTGATGTGGTGGCACTACTTTTGTTTTCTGAATGTATGAATGAATAGTGCATATTTGAAATTGGAATTATGAATGTGGCTCTTGAAAGAATGATGAAAAAAGAGAAGTATTATTGGTAATATGAAAAATCCTAAAATTGATTATTGAAGCAAGAAAAAGCAGCAAAAAGAAAAAGAAAAAGCATGTTGCAAAAGAAAAAAAAAAGATATATGTACATGCATGCAAAAAAAAAATACAAAGCATAAAAAGCCAATAACACTTTAAACCAAAAGTCAAGGGTAAAAGGATCCAAGGCTTTGAGCATCAATGGTTAGGAGGGCCTAAAGGAAACAAAACCCTGGCCTAAGCGGCTCAACCAAGCTGTCCCTAACCATGTGCTTGTGGTGTGAAGGTGTCAAGTGAAAAGCTTGAGACTGAGTAGTTAAAGTCGTGATCCAAAGCAAAAAGAGTGTTCTAGAGAAAGAAGCTTTCTCTTCTCTCTAGAATTAGGATTAGGGTTAGATTAGAATTTCTTAGATCTAGGCTATAATTCTTGTATTCATCTACTTTTCTTTTCAATTCCTTGTTGTTACATCTTGTTCTTTCATTCTCTTATTGTGATCTCCTTTAATTTGCATACCTTGTTGTAGATGCACTCTTGTTCCTTTTATTTTCTTTCAATACAATTTGAGGTAATTCATGTTAATTGTTCTTTCTTTGATTGTTGTTGTTAATTCTTTGCAATTAGTAGTTGTTAGATTTTATTCTTGTTGTCAATTTACTATGCTTTCCTTTTATGCCTTCCAAGTGTTTGACAAAATGCTTGGAAGGATGTTAGAGTAGAATGTTATGTTCTTGGCTTGGGAAGGTAACTTAGGAATTCTTGAGTTACTAATGTCCAAGAGATTGATAGTTGGTAGCCATTGACTCTAGCTCTCATTAATTCAATTAGTGAATAGCTAGGACTTATGGACTTGGATTGATATAGCTCATTTAACTTTCCTTTACTTGTTAGAGGATGATTTAATGGGATTGATCCTTGCAATTATCATGTTGTGGTTAGTGATAAGGATAGAGATCTTTGACCACCAAACCTTGCCAAAATCTTTTTATCATTTGAATTTCATTGCCATTTACTTTTCTTGTTTCTTACTCAAAACCCCAAAATATACATGTCCAAAACCAATAACAAGAACACTTCCCTGAAATTCCTTTGAGAGACGACCTGAGGTTTAAATACTTCGGTGATTAGTTTTATTAGGGGTTTGTACTTGTGACAATCAAATTTTTGTATGAAAGCATTATTGTTGGTTTAGAAACTATACTTAGAACGAGATCTTATTTGTGAAATTATTTACCATCAATAAATCGTTCATCAAAATGACCCCGTTGCCAGGAAATTGCAATGGTGTTATGTTATTGGTTATTGTATATATGTGAATATTGTGAATAGCTTGATTTTTGGATTGCTTGTTAGTTTTGCTAGTCTTTGCTTGCTAGCTTTTGTTTCTTATTTTCTCTTTTTCATCATGAATTCTCACTTTGATTATGAGTTTGGTTCTACCTATGTTGTAGGAAATGGAAGCTTCAAGGAGGATGTGTATCATGGATAGGATACTCAAAGGTGGGAGAAGCCATATGTATATGATCTATCCTCTTAGCAACAACCCCCACCGATGGACTATAAATAAGAGCCATTCCATGATGCATAGCAATCCAATGTCTATGGTAAATCTCCTTGTGATTTTCAAGAACCACCACCATATGCCTACCAGCCATATCTTCAACATAGCCATCTACCATACTCACAAGCCTCTTTTCACCAAACACCTCCATATGACTCTAGTCCATATCCACCATACCAACCACCTTTTGAACCATATGAGGTATATATGGAACCACCATTCCAATATCAATACTCCCAAGAACCACCTCAATATACACTACCACATCCTTATCATAATGAACTACCTTCCTACCATGAACCCTCTCTCCAAAATAATGAACCCTCCTATCCACCCTAAGCCCCAATGGATGATTCTCTCACTTTGTTACTTCAAGGGCAAAGGAAAATGCAAAGGGAGACACTATAATTTGTGGCTACCTTGACCGACGTAGTAAGCCGACTAGCCTCCTAATGCTTGAAGACTTAAAGCACTCCCAAGGTCGCATGTGGAGATTCAATTGAAGAGTAAAGCATGAAGAAGAGATTGGAAACTCCGGTGGAGCTAACCGTCAAGTTAATGACGTTAAAGAAGTGCTTGTTGGGAGGCAACCCAACCCTAATTAGTTATTTTTATTTCTTTTAATTTCTTTTTCTTTAAGTTATTTCTTTAGGTTCATGATCATATACAGTAGTCAGAACAGAGACAGAAATGTTCAGCAGTGAACATAGAACACTCTGGATGGAGTGTTGCTAGCATTGAACGCCAGCCAGAGAGCAGGCCTTGGGCATTCAAACGCCAATGCAGAGGGCAAGGAATCTGAATTCCCTAGTCTCTTAGGACCAGTGGGTCCCACACTCTACCTAAACCACTTAATCTCTCTTCTTTTCCATACACTCTTCCCTATAAACCCTAGCCCACCCCTATAAATTCTCCCCATTCTAACCCTTCATACACATAAAATCCCCCTTGGCCAAAATCACTCTCTCCCTCCATCACCATATTTTTTCTTCTTCTTCTACTCCATTCTTCTATTTTCTGTATTTTTGCACGAGGACAATCAAAGCTTTTAAGTTTGGTGTGGAAAAAGCGTTGCTTTTTGCTTTTTATTACCACTTATGGCACCCAAGATTGGAGAATCCTCTAGAAAGAGGAAAAGATAGGCCATAGCCACCACCTCCAAATCTTGGGAGATGGAGAGATTCATCACTAAAGCCCACCAAGACCACTTCTATGAAGTAGTGGTAGAGAAGAAGGTGATCCCTGAGGTCCCTTTCAGGCTTAAGAAGAATGAGTGCCTGGAAATCCGAAGAGAGATCCAGAGAAGAGGTTGGGAAGTCCTAACCAATCCCATCCAAGAGGTAGGTATCTTAATAGTGTAAGAGTTCTATGCTAATGCATGGGTCACGAAAAACCATGACATTAGTGTGAACCCAAATCCTAAGAATTGGAGCACCATGGTCCGAGGAAGAATCTTGGACTTCAGTCCAGAAAGTGTGAGGTTGGCGTTCAACTTGCCTTTGATGTAAGGAGACCCGCATCCTTACACTAGAAGGGTCAGCTTTGATCAAAGACTGGATTAAGTGCTCTCAGACATCTTGTGGAAGGAGCACAGTGGAAAAGGGATTCTCAAGGCAAGCCTATTCAACTGAGAAGGCCTGACCTCAAGCCCATAGCTAGAGGATGGTTTGAATTCATCCAACGCTCTATCATCCTTACTAGCAACCAGTCCAAAGTGACCATATACCGAGCCATCATGATCCATTGCATCATGCTCAGAGAGGAGGTGGAATTACATGAGGTGATACCTCAAGAATTGTACAAAGTGGCGGACAAACCCTCCACCAAGGCAACGTTAGCTTTCCCTCATCTTATATGTCACCTATGCAATTCAGTTGGAATTGTCATAGAAGGTGACATTCCTATTAAGGAGGACAAGCCCATTACTATGGAGCACACTAGAGAGCCGGCACATGAACCATAATATAAGCATGTGGAGCCGCCTCAACATGAGATCCCAGAGATGCCTTAAGGGATGTATTTTCCTCCTTAAAGCTATTGGGATCGATGGCACACTTCTTTTGGAGAACTAAGCACTAACATGGATTAGTTGAGGATGGAACATCAGGAACATTCCACCAGCCTCCATCAAATAAGAGAAGATCAAAAAGCCATGAGGGAAGAACAAAGAGTTATGAGGGAAGAACAACAAAGACAAGGGCGTGACATTGAAGAGATCAAACACTACATTGGATCCTCAAGGAGGAGTACCATTCACCACCATTAAGGTGGATTCATTTTCTTAATCCACTCTTTATGTTATTTTTTTTTCTATTATGTTTTGCTGTCTGTTCTCTTGTTCATATTGCATGATGATTTGCATTTATGTCTTAAAGTTATAAAATAATCCATATATATCTCACCAAACTTAAAACAAAATTTTATTTGAAAAGAATTGAGAGATACATGAACTTCGAGTTTTATAATAAGAATAGTCAATTATTTTGATGTGGTGGCACTACTTTTGTTTTCTGAATGTATGAATGAACAGTGCATATTTGAAATTGGAATCATGAATGTGGCTCTTGAAAGAATGATGAAAAAAGAGAAGTATTATTGGTAATATGAAAAATCCTAAAATTGATTCTTGAAGCAAGAAAAAGCAGCAAAAAGAAAAAGAAAAAGCATGTTGCAAAAGAAAAAAAAAGATATATGTACATGCATGCGAAAAAAAAAATTCAAAGCATAAAAAGCCAATAACACTTTAAACCAAAAGTCAAGGGTAAAAGGATCCAAGGCTTTGATCATCAATGGTTAGGAGGGCCTAAAGGAAACAAAACCCTGGCCTAAGCGGCTCAACCAAGCTGTCCCTAACCATGTGCTTGTGGTGTGAAGGTGTCAAGTGAAAAGTTTGAGACTGAGTAGTTAAAGTCGTGATCCAAAGTAAAAAGAGTGTTCTAGAGAAAGAAGCTTTCTCTTCTCTCTAGAATTAGGATTAGGGTTAGATTAGAATTTCTTAGATCTAGGCTTTAATTCTTGTATTCATCTACTTTTCTTTTCAATTCCTTGTTGTTACATCTTGTTCTTTCATTCTCTTGTTGTGATCTCCTTTAATTTGCATACCTTGTTGTAGATGCACTCTTGTTCCTTTTATTTTCTTTCAATACAATTTGAGGTAATTCATGTTAATTGTTCTTTCTTTGATTGTTGTTGTTAATTCTTTGCAATTAGTAGTTGTTAGATTTTATTCTTGTTGTCAATTTACTATGCTTTCCTTTTATGCCTTCCAAATGTTTGACAAAATGCTTGGAAGGATGTTAGAGTAGAATGTTATGTTCTTGGCTTGGGAAGGTAACTTAGGAATTCTTGAGTTACTAATGTCCAAGTGATTGATAGTTGGTAGTCATTGACTCTAGCTCTCATTAATTCAATTAGTGAATAGCTAGGACTTATGGACTTGGATTGATATAGATCATTTGACTTTCCTTTACTTGTTAGAGGATGATTTAATGGGATTGATCCTTGCAATTATCATGTTGTGGTTAGTGATAAGGATAGAGATCCTTGACCACCAAACCTTGCCAAAATCTTTTTATCATTTGAATTTCATTGCCATTTACTTTTCTTGTTTCTTACTCAAAACCCCAAAATATACATGTCCATAACCAATAACAAGAACACTTCCCTGAAATTCCTTTGAGAGACGACCCGAGGTTTAAATACTTCGGTGATTAGTTTTATTAGGGGTTTGTACTTGTGACAATCAAATTTTTGTATGAAAGGATTATTGTTGGTTTAGAAACTATACTTGGAACGAGATCTTATTTGTGAAATTCTTTACCATCAATAAATCGTTCATCAAAATGACCCCGTTGCCAGGGAATTACAATGGTGTTATGTTATTGGTTATTGTATATATGTGAATATTGTGAATAGCTTGATTTTTGGATTGCTTGTTAGTTTTGCTAGTCTTTGTTTGCTAGCTTTTGTTTCTTATTTTCTCTTTTTCATCATGAATTCTCACTTTGATTATGAGTTTGGTTCTACCTATGTTGTTGGAATTGGAAGCTTCAAGGAGGATGTGTATCAAGGATAGGATACTCAAAGGTGGGAGGAGCCATATGTATATGATCAATCCTCTTAGCAACAACCCCCACCGATGGACTATAAACACGAGCCATTCCATGATGCATAGCAATCCAATGGCTATGGTAAATCTCCTTGTGATTTTCAAGAACCACCACCATATGCCTACCAGCCATATCTTCAACATAGCCATCTACCATACTCACAAGCCTCTTTTCACCAAACACCTCCATATGACTCTAGTCCATATCCACCATACCAACCACCTTTTGAACCATATGAGGTATATATGGAACCACCATTCCAATATCAATACTCCCAAGAACCACCTCAATATACACTACCACATCCTTATCATAATGAACTACCTTCCTACCATGAACCCTCTCTCCAAAATAATGAACCCTCCTATCCACCCCAAGCCCCAATGGATGATTCTCTCACTTTGTTACTTCAAGGGCAAAGGGAAATGCAAAGGGAGACACTATAATTTGTGGCTACCTTGACCGACGTAGTAAGCCGACTAGCCTCCCAATGCTTGAAGACTTAAAGCACTCCCATGGTCGCATGTGGAGATTCAATTGAAGTGCATAGCATGAAGAAGAGATTGGAAACTTCTGTGGAAAATGAAGGGTGTTGCTTTGTTTTAGAACAATTGGAAGAGCCTATGATCATTGAAGAAAAGGAAGAAGTGATTGAAGACCTAGGAGATGCGGAACCTCCATGGAAAGATAAAATCATGAAAAGTTCCTCCAAGAAGATTGAATTTGATGTTGAAGAGGAGAGTATAAAACCTCCACAACAATTCTTGAATGAAGACTTGGAAGGAATGAAGCAAGGATTGAGTTCTGTTGGAGATGAAGATCATGCATCAAACCTCCTTGGTGGCGAATCCTTTGAGTTGGAAGAACCTTCTCCCGATGAGATAGAGAGCAATGCGGAGGTAGATTTCTCTCATCCTCCCATTTATGACTTGAGTGATGGAGAAGAGTTAGATGAAATTGATGAACAAAGGATTAAAAATGAAGAAGTTTTTGAAGAGGTGGCAGTGGTCAAGGAAGAACACAAGGGAGTAGAAATACCATTCCCCAAGCCGTCACCATCCATTCATTCATTCAAGTGGGTAAATTTCTTATACTTAAACTTTATTGTTCCCCTTGAATATGGTTTGCTTGAAACGGATGGTCAACTTAGACATCTTTGTGGCTTTAAGAGCAAAAGGGAGATGGTTAGTGGTTGGCATTGTAAATCAAGGTTCATTATGGTGACATGTTCAAATCTTAATAGCAAGGGTTGGTGTAGAACTAGATTGCATGAGTCTAGGGTGATGTTTGGTCGCTTCATTGAGAATTTATCTTGTCTACCACCCGAGTGGAATAATGATAATCAATTTGAATATGGGTGTAGAAACAAGATATGGGATTCAGGAATACATGAGGATCAATTTTGGGAGCCCTTAACTTGTGAAGAATTCCATCAACGCTTGATGATATTGATTTTGAAGAATGGAGCTTATTGGAGATTCAAGCATTGGTGGATGTTCAAGGATGGTCTCAAGCATAAGCCACCTTGAGAGGAGCTCCCTATAAGTCCAACTTAAGGACAATTAATAAAAGTGCTAGGTGGGAGACACCCCACCTTGGTAACATCTTTTCATTTTTCTCTTTTGTAAATATTGGTAACACTTAGTTTGGTTCCATGTTTACTTTAGTTTGTTGAGTTTATTTGGTAGTGTAGCATGTTGAATAAGCTTTTAAGGTGTTTTGGAAGCTGTTTAGAGGTTTGGAATGCTTGGTTTACTGCAAAAACATGGAAAAATTTTGAAAAAAAGAGCACCAACCCACGCGTACACGTACCCCAAGCTTTTCGGCCAATCCAAGCGCACACGTCACCCACGCGTACGCGTGGATACAAGATTTCACACTCCATACATTTTACCCGAGAGTTGTGCGAGTTTTGGGTTGGCACTGTGCATTTCGCGCAAGTCCACCCACGCGTACGCGACACTCACGCGTACACATCGCACCTCTTAATAACACACTACGCGTACGCGCGACATACGCGTACGCGTCGATGTCATTTCACCCATCCACGCTTACGCGTCGATCGACGCATACGCGTGGATCACCCTATTCTATACACCTTCTTTTCTTCTCCTCTCTTTATTTCTTTCCTTCTTCTCTCTTCTCTTCCTTTCTTTCCGCCCTTCAATCATCATCCAACACTACCAAACACCATCTATAACCATTTCTTTTAGTTAGTTGTTTAATTAGTTAAATTTTCATTTTGTTTTCTGTTTCTCTTTATAGGTGTTGGATTATTAATCTTGTTTACTGTGTATTGCTGCTGATTACTAACAGGATGTTATCTTAACATCATTATTGTTAATTTTCATTGTTGGATTCTTTGATTGAGGTTATAAATTTTTACTTGGCTTTGAGCTCTTCATTCTTAATTTTGTAAATACCAAGTGCATGGGAATTTCCCTCGTGCTTTTTAAATCTGTTTGAATTGCATGATTTGGCCACTATGTGATTTGAATCCTTTTCTTTGATTAGGCAATTTCTTGATATTGGATGTTGTGCGTTTATCTTAATGCATTGTGTTTCTCGATCATATGCATCCATATGAATTTTGGCTTGAATGCTTTCACGCCTCTTTATCACTTGTTTGTTGTTTTAACCTACGAGTTTAAAAGTACTTCAAGTACACTAGAATGAGTGAAGTGCATTCTTCTTTTGTGTAAATTGTGATAAAGGTCTTTATGCTAGTGTGCGTGTGTTCTTTACCACGTGCAATTTAGGACCCACACACCTATTTTTTGTTAATGTCACACTAATTCACTCACCTCATTCTAGTGATCATTACCTCATTCCAACAATGACCGGTCGGCATTTTTGGGCGACAAGTTTCTAATCTCAACACTTTTACATTTCATTTTTAGGTCTTTTTAGGATTTTTTTTGTTGCATACACATATATAATAAACTTAGTCAAAATAATGAAATCCTCCAAGAAAAACATTCTTAATAGGGCATTTATGATCGAATTTTTATGTGGTCTAGAATTTCACAATAAATTCTCGTTGCAAGTATAGTTTCTAAACCAACAAAGAATCCTTTTATACAAAAATTTGGTTATCACAAGAAACAAACCCCTAAAAATAATAACCGAAGTATTCAAACCTTGGGTCTTCTCTCAAAGGAATTGTAGGAAATTGTTCTTGTTATTTGTTATGAGTTGTATATTTTTGGGGTTTTGGATTAAGAAACAAGAAAAGTAAATTGCAAAGGAAACAAACTAACAACAATAAAAGCTCTTGGCAAGGAATGAGAATTGGAAGTCCTATCCTTATTATCGTCCTCAATAGTGATGAGAATTGTTCATTGCTCCCACTTAGTTAACCTCTAACCATGGAGGAAAGTCAAGTGGATGAATCAATTTGATTCCTCAAGTCCTAGTTAACTCCTAAGGAAAGACTAACTTTAGGGGAATTCAAATCAATTAGCAACTTTCAATTATCAATCAACAAAGGAGTTTGATAACTCAAGTGTCACCAATTACTCAACCAAAGCTAAGAGGAAAAAAGTCTAATCTAGAATCCAACCAAGTATTTTATCAAACACTTGGTAGGTACAAAATAAAAGCATAGAAAATTAATAAGAGAATATTAAATCTAAACAACCAATTGCAAGCATCAATAACACGAATTGAAGAAAGCAACAATAACCATAGAAAGCACAAATTGCATTAATATGAAACTAAACGTAACAAGAGATCATAAACATAAAAATGGTGGAAAAGGGAAATTAACAAGAGAAGAAGATAAACTTTGTAATAGAATAAATAAAAGTAGAAGAAAACTAAATTAAAGGAACATTGAACCTGGATTTGAGAAGAAACAAACCTAAAAACCTAAGAACCTAGAGAGAGGAGAAAGCCTCTCTCTCTAGAACTACATCTAATACCTAAAATTATGAAAAGTGAATGAATGAGAAGTGTACGACTGATTCTGCTCCACTTCCAGCCTCTAATCTGTGTTTACGTACAGCACGTGGCCCCGTCACGCGTACGTGTCATTTGTCTGCCACTCTATCTACGTGTACGCATCACCTAACATCAAGGCAACTATAGAAAATTGTATATTATTTCGAATTCTCGGATGTTAGCTTTCCAATGCAACTGGAACCGCCTCATTTGGACGTCTGTAGCTTAAGTTATGATCGATTTCGTACGGAGAGGTCAGGCTTGACAGCTCAGCAATTCCTTCAATTTCTTGTATTCCTTCCACTTTTTCATGCTTCCTTTCCATCCTCTAAGTTATTCATGCCCTATAAACCCTGAAAACACTCAGTAAACATATCACGGCATCGAATGATAATAAGAGATGATTAAAAATAGTGAAATTGAGGCCAAAGAAGCATGTTTTCAATCATAGCATCAATTTGTGAAGGAAAATGTAAAACATGCGAATTCTATGAATAACTATGAGTTTAGTGGATAGAATCCACTAAATTAAGCACAAGATAAATTGTAAAATAGTGGTTTATCAGGCATCGACATCCCAATTGATTTAAGTAAAAACTTTTCATAGAACTTGCTTGAATTATATATACATTGTGGAACATGTTTTGAGCTAAGAATACAAGCTTGTGAGATTTGAGCCCAATTGCGTGGTTACATCTTATAACCACTTATTTTCCTTCTTGTGTGCATTATTCTCTTTCTATGATTGTAATCTTTGATTTGTTTGATTCTCTATGTCCATTGTTTTGTGTATTCATGCATTTATATGATTGAGACCATCATTTTATTGAGCTCACTTACCCAAATAACCTTACCTTTTATCAACCTTTGTTAGCCAACTTTGAGCCTACGATTAACCCACTTTGTTCTTTAATTTATCACATTACAAGACTTAAAGCAAAAAATAATAAATGTCCTTAATTTGGATCTTTGATTAGCTTAGGCTAGTGAGTGTGAGTATCATTCAAGTGTGGGGAACTTGGGACATTGGTTGGGATAAAATGGTGTTTTGTATCTCTATCGGGAAATCAGGGAATTGGGTACAAGCTCACGTATTAATTATATGTAAACCATATGCATTGATACGTTTTTATACACTTTATTGTGAAAAACAAAAGAAAAAGAAAAAAAATGATAAAGAAAAAGAAAAAAAATATATATATGAATAAAAAGAAAAAAATAATTGAAAGAAAAGAAAAAAAAAGAAAAGAAAGAAATAAAAAGGGAATAAAATGCACCAAAGTAAAGCTCAATAAAGACCAATGCATATGTATTGTGAAGTGAAAAAAAAAATGCATAAGTATGCGAAAAGTGAAGAATGAGTAGTTAGGTTAGTGCTTAAATTGTATAGGTTGTCATAGGTTAGGTGGGAAGCTTAAGTTGATCAAAGATTCAAATTTCAAGTCCACTTGACCATATACAATCCTACCTTGACCCTAGCCCCATTACAACCTTATGAAAAGACCTCGTGATATATGTATGCATGCATGAAATAATTGTTGATTGTTAGATGAAAAACAAATCTTGGAAAGCATGATTAGGGGGGAATTGAGTGAATCAACCCTAAACACTGAGCGACTAGAGTGTAAACACATCCTGTGAGGGTTTGAATGCTCAATTACATGTCTCCACCTAGAATCATCACTTTTCTTGCAAGTTTGTAAAAATATTTAATAACTCAATTCAATTGTGGATTTGATTTGATTGCTATCACTTTAGCCTTTAAGCGTATATATATTCTCTTGGAAATTGATTTGTTTTGACCGAATAATTGCATTCATATAGATAGTTGCGTTTAGGTAGGATGCAATTAGGTAGTTGTTACATTGAATAAATATTGACACCCTTTGTTCTCTCTTGATTTTAGCATGAGGACATGCTAGGTTTAACTGTGGGGAGGTTGACAAACCCCATTTTTAGGGTTTATCTTGTGTTTGAATTAGGTGGTTTTATCACCTTTTACGTGTATTTATTCGAGGAAATAGCATGGTTTCGTGAGTGTCTCCTAATTAGTGCTTAACTGTGAAAACATGCTTTTTATGCCTTTAATTAGCTAAATTTTATTCACTTTTGATTCCACTAGATGCCTTGATGTGTTTGTTAGTGAATTCAGATTAGAAAGGCTATGAATGGATCAAAGGGATGAAGAGAAAAAGCATGCAAATGGAGAACTCGTGAAGAAACAAGGATTTGGGATGCTGAGATCGACGCGCACGCGTACATGGCGCGTACGCGTGGATAGCAAAGTGTCAAGCGACGTACGCGTCGATGCTCGCACATGATCCACTTAAAGTGAATCCGCTGGGGGCAATTTCTGGGCTTCCTAGGCCCAGATCCAACTCAATTATGAAGCTATTAAACCCAAGGAATGAAAGGGGATCAACTATCTAGTTAGTCATAGTTTAGTTTTGTTAATGCTTTAGTTAGTTTCTAGAGAGAGAAGCTCTCTCTTCTCTCTAGAATTAGGATTAGGGTTAGATTATAATTTCTTAGATCTAGGCTTTAATTCTTGTATTCATCTACTTTCTTTTTCAATTCCTTGTTGTTATATCTTGTTCTTTCATTCTCTTGTTGTCATCTCCTTTAATTTGCATACCTTGTTGTAGATGCACTCTTGTTCCTTTTATTTTCTTTTAATGCAATTTGAGGTAATTCATGTTAATTATTCTTTCTTTGATTGTTGTTTTTAATTCTTTGCAATTAGTAGTTGTTAGATTTTATTCTTGTTGTCAATTTACTATGCTTTCCTTTTATGCCTTCCAAGTGTTTGACAAAATGCTTGGAAGGATGTTAGAGTAGAATGTTATGTTCTTGGCTTGGGAAGGTAACTTAGGAATTCTTGAGTTACTAATGTCCGAGTGATTGATAGTTGGAAGCCATTGACTCTAGCTCTCATGAATTCAATTAGTGAATAGCTAGGACTTATGGACTTGGATTGATATAGCTCATTTGACTTTCCTTTACTCTTTAGAGGATGATTTAATGGGATTGATCCTTGCAATTATCATGTTGTGGTTAGTGATAAGGATAGAGATCCTTGACCACTAAAACTTGCCAAGATCTTTTTATCATTTGAATTTCATTGCCATTTACTTTTCTTGTTTCTTACTCAAAATCCCAAAATATACATGTCCATAACCAATAACAAGAACACTTTCCTGCAATTCCTTTGAGAGACGACCCGAGGTTTAAATACTTCGGTTATTAGTTTTATTAGGGGTTTGTACTTGTGACAAACAAATTTTTGTATGAAAGGATTATTGTTGGTTTAGAAACTATACTTGCAACGAGATCTCATTCCTGAAATTCTTTACCATCAATAAATCGTTCATCAATTTTCAAACATAGTACTTAAATATTTTGTTACTTTGACCCAAAGTAAATTTCCTAGAAGTACTATACTTCTGCAGCTAATTATGGCATGGCAAAGATTTGCAACCTACTAAAATACTACTACTAGCAATAAACAAAATCTTGGAGCATGGCACCACTCTTGGTTTTTTGGATATCCACAACAGTCAATGCCCCTTTTCAAGCAAAAAAAATAAAATACTTGATACAAATCTTGGAGCATGATATGACTCCTTGTCTCATATTAATAGCCAGATTAGTAGCTAATCATATATATATATATATATATATATATATATATATATATATATAATATATATATACAAACTTGTTGATATATGTATAGGCACATCAAGTTTAGTGCATTTTTTGGACAAATTTATGATGTGCTTAACTCGAAATGTATTTAGGCTCAATGATAAACCCATATTTCATGAGTTCTTTTGTGCTTAATTAGAGTGATTTATTCAACTCTTCACCTACTTATTCACATTAATTGCATGGTTTTACTTTCCCTTCCTTATTATGTCATATTGTGAAAAACATGTTTCCTAAGCTTTAAAAAAATTAATTATTTTAATTACCTTTATTTCCGTTCGATGCCGTGATTAGTGTGTTGAGTAGCTTCAGGTTTCCTAAGACTGAATGACTTAAAGGATGAAAAAAGGAAACATACAAAAATGGAAGGAGAAGGCAAAACGGAGCTTTAAGGAAACTGGTATCCACGCGATCGCATAGACGACGCGATCGCGTGCCAGAAGCAAAGAAGCAGCGACGCGGCCGCATGACTGACGCGACCGCGCGCCTTGAGTAGAACACCCACGACGCGGACGCGTGACTGACGCTCCCGCGTGGAAAGGAAAAGCTCCAGATTACGCGACCGCGTGAGCAACGCGGACGCGTGACAGAGGCCACGTATCAGAATTTACAGAATACGCCCCCAGCAATTTTTGAAGCCCTTTTTGGCCCAGATCCAAGTACAGAAAGCATAGATTAGAGGTTATAAAGTGGAGGAATGCATCCATTCAAGGAGAGCTCGCCAATTTCTAGTTTTCATGATTTAGATTTAGTTTAGAGAGAGATTCTCTTTCTCTCTTATGAATTAGGACTTCTTCTTGTTTTGGGAGTAACTCTGGATCCAGGTTTTAATGTTCTTTTATTTCAATTTTACTTTTATTTATTTGATTCCAATATTTGAATTGATTATTATAATTTAAATTATGAATTATTCCATGTTACAGATTTCTATTTGAATTAATGATATTTAAGGTATTTTTCAGTTTATGATTGTTCTCTTTGATTTAAGTTGCCATTGCTTCCCATCTAAGGCCACTTTTATTATTCCAGCAATTTACTTTTTCCCCTTTTGTTCTTGGTTAAGAAATCAGTGACTCAACATTATTGAACTCAGCATAATTGATAATCGTTATCTTGCTAATTGATCTGAACTTCAATAATCCCAACTTCTTCCTAGGAAATAAATAGGATTCGAAGGTCAAACTAATTAGTCCCTTGACTTACCTTTGCTTCATAGGTTAACTAAGTAGAAATAAGATACAACTTTCATTATTATTGAGAGGGATAACTAAGTTGGACTTCTAATTTCCCTTATCTTGCCAAAAGTTGTTTTACAGTTATTATTTATTTTTAATTGCCATTTAATTCACTCGTCATTTAAATTACTTGCTTCTCACCTTCTAAACCCCGATTACAACCTTTATAACCGATAATAAGAACATACTTCCTCACAGTTCCTTGAGAAGACGACACGAGGTTTGAATATTTGGTTAACAATTTTTAAGGGGTTTGTTACTTGTGACACCCAAAACGTTTGTACGAAAGGGATTTTTGTCGGTTTAGAGACTATATCTACAACGCGACTGTTTTTATGACATTTTTTACTGGCAGAAATCACGATCGTCACTCAACGATATATCATACCTGCAATATAATATTAATTTATTAATTTCATATTCAAAGAAAATTAAAAAATCATCAGAATATATATATGTATGTACTGTGTACCTTTCATCAAAGTTGGTAGTTGCAGCTAAATTAAAAATAGCATGTGTTTGGTCATAAATTTGTTGCTTGAGAATAGAATGAGAGTTTAAACCCAAATCTTGGCGAGAAATATTCCCTAGGACGAGTGTCAAATTTTGTGCTATAAAGGAATTGAAGTTTGGACCTAAGTTTTCCTTTATCAATCTAAACAGCTCTTTGCCTATGATCTGCAACAATTAATAGTATTATTTGGAAAAGCAAGCAAGTGTAACAGACTAAGTATTAATAGTACCTCATTTTGCAAAATTTGTATCTTCTCCACCAGTATCTTCTCTACCTTAACTGTTTTTATATTACAAAACCAAATACATAAATATATTTAGTAATATGAATGAATTATACATTGAAAGAAAGAATAACATATGTACTTTTAGCAAGGAAGCCAGTGGCTTCAGTGATGAGAATGGTCTTATCCTCAATGAAGTGGAGTATGCTTCCCAATTCCATTATTGAAACAGAACAGAGAGAGCGAGAAAAATGTATAACACGTCATAAAATTATGACATTATTTTTTTTGTTATATGCACTTATGTTTGCTTAAACAGGTTTTAGCCTCAAATTGAAACATGGAAATTGAAAATGCAGTTCATAATCTTCTTCAAATTGAGAATGAAGTTCATAATTTAAATCCATGAACATATTTTCTCCCAATATAGTTGGTTGAGTAATTTAAAGACAACAAAACTAGCAATGATGAAACTCTAAAACCCACAAAATTAGACAATGCAGTATCAGCATCTTACTCCTTGCCAACAATCACCACTGCAAATAGACTCTCAAACATTTTTATGTTCTAAGTAATAAAAAAAACATAATCTTATTGAAACTCTTAAGAAAGAATTTCAAACACTTAAACCAAAATCCAAATAAGATTTATTACTGAAAAAATACTTTGATTTCAGCTTGATCAATTAGATTCATTAGGATCATCCAAGTAAACATAGCAAAAGTAATAACACAGAGAGATAATCATAGGCTTCTGAATATTCAAACCAAAATAAAAAAACAAAGGGAAAAGACCTAGCGACGACGATAATCTTGTGCGTCTATGCGCAAGAACAGTGGCGGTGCAAGCGGCGGAGGTGTGGTGTTGCGACAAGAACAACAACGGTGGCTGAAAGACTTTGGCGACGTAGATCTGAGATGAACAAACAATGACGGCGATGCAGATCTGAGGTAGATCGAATGGAAATGAGGTCCAAGGAGTAGGATGATAAACGTCGGCTGTTGGCAAAGGCAACGGTTATGGCAGTAATGATCAGCGATTGAGGGATTACGCGAATCAACCCAGTGGCGATATTTCTTTTTTTTCCAGTTTTTCTCTTTTTCCGTTTCTCAATTTGAATTAGGAGATAAAGATAAAAAAAGTGACAATAAAAGTTTAGCGGCAATAGTGGTAATGGCCACTAATAATTTAGAAATATTAAAATTAAAAAACAAAAAAAAAGATAATTTTCTCACAATAGTAATAATGGCCACTATAACACATAGTAATAATGGTAAATATATAATTGCGGCAAAAACATAAGTTAAATTAAAGAATTAGTAGCCATTAAAAGAGCGCTTCTTGGGAGGCAACCCAACCGTTGGAAACAATTTTCTTTCTTTGCTTAGTTTACTTTCAGAAAATTTAGCATGTGACTGCAGAGAATAAGTTTGGTGTTGCTATGTAACAATTTGATTTCCAAATCTTCACTGGGTACTTGCATCATTCTAAAATGAAAGTGTCACACTAAGATTGGTGTTGCCACTTACCTTTCATGCAATGTACTGATAGAGGGCCAAAAGTAGGTTTGGAGTTTCACAAAGTAGATTCCGTTGCAAGTATAGTCCCAAACCCAACAATCGACCATCAATCAAATTTTAATCTAAAGATGTCACAATTAATACAAAATAATCGGGAGTTTTTAAATCCTGGGTCGTCTTCCCTAGGAGTTGTAATGAAATGTTCTATTATTGGTTATTGGGTATTTTGGGGTTTTTGGTTATAAGAGGCATGGAATTAAAATGGCAAGTAATTAAATGGAAAGCAAGTAAAAGCAATGAAAATGGAAATTCAAATACTAAAAAGGGCTCTTGGAAAGAATTGGAGAATTAAGGATTCCTATCCTAGTTATGGACCACCAACATCGTAATTGTGTAAAATTAATCCCAATTAGTCAATCCTAACATCGACGATTAGTCAAAAGGGCATAATTGATCTCAATCCACAAGTCCTAGCCAACTCTATTAATGGAAGGCATAGAGTTAGTGGAAACCAAATCAGTTAACAATCCTCACACAATGTGGAATGGACATCCACCACTCAAGTTCACCCAATCACACAATTTCTCAATCAAGAGTGTGAAAAACTAGGCAAAAATCCAACCAAGCATTTTATCAAACACTTGGTACGCGTAAAGGGAAAACATTGTAAAATATCAAGAATTAATAAAATCTACAACTACCAAGCAAGAAAAGTAAGAGCAACAACTCAATTAAACAATAAAGGAACATAAAACATAAATTGCATTAAATGGAAGTCAAAATAATAAGAGTGCTCATAAACATAAAAAGTAACAAAAATGAGAAATTAACAAGATAACATGAGAAAATTAAGGCAATAGAACAACGAAAGGTAGAAGAAACTAGATAAAAACAAGAATTAAAAAGAGAAATTACAAAGAAATTAAGCTAAAAACCCTAGGTTCTAGAGCGAAGAGGGAGCTTCTCTCTCTAGAAAATGACCTACATGATGCTAAACTAAACCTAATTGCTCCCCCCTTTTCTCATGGAATGATGGCCGTTTGATATAGCACTCATCAGCCTCAGAAAGTCCCAAAACTGGGCTCTGTAGGCCTAGAAATAGCCCCCAGTGATTTGCATTAATGAGATCACGTGCTGGGACTTGTGCGTACGTACAGACATGTGTATACGCACACTTACTAATCTTTCACTTGTGCGTGCACACAGATTGTTGTGCGTACACACACATGCTATTGTGCTTCTTGTGTGTACGTATAGAAGGTTGTGCGTACGCACACATGCTGTTGTGCTTCTTGTGCGTATGCATAGAAGGTTGTGCGTATGCACACTCCAATGTGTGCTTCTCCTTTGTTTTCTTCATGTTTCCTCCCTCTTGCATGCTCTTCTTCCACTCTTATCAAGCCATTCCTACCTATTATACCTGAAATCACTCATCAAAACCATCAAGGCATCGAATGGGATAAAAGTGATTAAATTAAGCACAAAATAGCATGTTTTTACAATTAGGCACAATGTAGAGAGAAAACACAAAAGCATGCTATTTGGATGAATAAATGTGGGTTTGTATGATGAAATCCACTCAAATCAATCCAAAATTTATCATCGAATATGGATTCATCAATTCCCCCACACTTAAACAATAGCATGTCCTCATGCTAATCACAATCAAAGGAGAAGGATAAAAAGGGCAAGCAATTTATTCAATGCAACTACTTATATTCATGTAACTATACTAAATGCTAACTACTTCTACCTATACTATGGTTCCCTATGGAGTTTGGCAAAAACAAACAAGAGAATTTCAATCAATTCAAAACAAGCCTTAAGGCTAAGGTAAGGAATTAATGCAACATGATCCACATCCAAAGATTTGATTTGAAATTTTTAAAATTAACTTCAACAACTTACAAGAAGACACAAGATAAGGGATGTAAGCATAGAATTGAGCGATCGAACCCCTCACCATATGTGTTTACGCTCTAGTCGCTCAGTGTGTTGGGCTTAATCACTTTATGCTCCTTTAATCATGTTTTTCAAAGATTTGCAAGTCATCTAACAATCAACAAATACTTGATGAATGAATGCAAATATCATGAGGACTTATCCATGGGTTGTGATGAGCGGATAATTTATACGCTTTTTGGCATTGTTTTTACATAGTTTTCAGTATGATTTAGTTAGTTTTTAGTATATTTTTATTAGTTTTTAGTTAAAAATCACATTTCTGGACTTTAATATGAGTTTGTGTGTTTTTCTGTGATTTCAGGTATTTTGTGGCTGAAATTGAGGGACCTGAGCAAAAATCAGATTCAGAGGTTGAAGAAGGAATGCAGATGCTGTTGGATTCTGACCTCCCTGCACTCAAAGTGAATTTTCTGGAGCTACAAAACTCCAAATGGCTCGCTTCCAATTGCGTTGGAAAGTATACATCCAGGGCATTCCAGAAATATATAATAGTCCATACTTTGCCCGAGTTTAGACGACGCAAACTGGCGTTGAACGCCAGTTCCATGTTGCAGTCTGGTGTTCAGCGCCAGAAACAAGTTGCAAAGTGGAGTTCAACGCCAGAAACATGTTACAAACTGGTGTTCAACTCCAAGAATGGCCTCTCCACGTGTAAACTTCAAGCTCAGCCCAGGCACACACCAAGTGGGCCCCAGAAGTAGATTTCTGCATCATTTACTCATTTCTGTAAACCCTAGTAACTAGTTTAGTATAAATAGGACTTTTTACTATTGTATTTACATCTTTAGTTTCATCTTTAGATCACGTTTGGGGGCTGGCAATTCGGCCATGCCTGAGCCTTCATCACTTATATATTTTCAACGGTAGAGTTTCTACACACCATAGATTAAGGTGTGGAGCTCTACTGTTCCTCATGAATTAATACAAAGTACTACTGTTTTCTATTCAATTCAGGCTTATTCCGCTTCTAAGATATTCATTCGCACTTCAACATGAATGTGATGATCGTGACACTCATCATCATTCCCTATGAACGTGTGCCTGATAACCACTTTCGTTCTACCTACGATTGAATGAGTATCTCTTGGATTTCTTAATCAGAATCTTCGTGGTATAAGTTAGAACCCATGGATGGCCATTCTTGAGATCCGAAAAGTCTAAACCTTGTCTCTGGTATTTCGAGTAGGATCCGGGAAGGGATGGCTGTGACGAGCTTCAAACTCGCGAGTGCTGGGCATAGTGACAGACGCAAAAGGATGGTGAATCCTATTCCAGTATGATCGAGAACCTCCAGATGATTAGCCATGTAGTGACAGCGCATTGGACCATTTTCACAGAGAGGATGGAAAGTAGCCATTGACAACGGTGATGCCCTACACAAAGCTTGCCATGGAAAGGAGTAGGATTGATTGGATGAAGACAGCAGGAAAGCAGAGGTTCAGAGGAACGAAAGCATCTCTATACACTTATCTGAAATTCTCACCAATGAATTAGATAAGTACCACTATCCTATTTTATATTTTATTTATTTTCATCCACTATAATTTCTTAAAACAATTTAATCCGCTTGACTGAGATTTACAAGATAACCATAGCTTGCTTCATACCAATAATCTCCGTGGGATTCTACCCTTACTCACGTAAGGTATTACTTGGACGACCCAGTGCACTTGCTGGTTAGTTGTACGAAGTTGTGAAACAAAATTAAGAATATGAACGTGCGTATGAAGTTTTTAGCGCCGTTACCAAGGAAGTAAAGATCACGATTTTGCACACCAAGTTTTTGTTGTTGGCCAAGTCTTCCTGTTTGATCTTCATATTTTCTTGTTTTGTGTCTTTTCTTGTTTTTCATATGCATTCTTGAATTCGTAGTGTCTAAAAATTAAAAATTTTTAAGTTTGGTGTCTTGCATGTTTATTTTTTCTTAAAAATTTTCAAAAATAAGTTCTTGGTATTCATCTTGACATTCATAATGTTCTTGCATGCATCACATGTTTTGATCCAAAATTTTCATGCATTGAGTCAATTTTTTGTTTTTCTCTTTCATCATTAAAAATTCAAAAATAAAAAAAAATATTTTTCCCTTTTTCACTCATAAATTTTCGAAAATTTGAGTTGACTTTTTCAAAACTTTTTAAAATTTAGTTGTTTCTTATGAGTCAAATCAAATTTTCAATTTGAAAATCCTATCTTTTTTAAAAATCTTTTTCAAAAATCAAATCTTTTTCATTTTTTCCTATTTATCTTTGAAAATTATAAAAATATTTTTCAAAAATCCTTTTCTTAATTCTATCTCATAATTTTCAAGAATATTACTAACAATTAATGTGATTGATTCAAAAATGTAAAGTTTGTTACTTGCCTAATAAGAAGGGTTCAATCCGCTGCTGGTAGCCTTAATTGGGTGGGTGGCGCGCTATAGATCGGATCCTAAGTAGCTATAGGATGAACCCTTAATGAGACCCCAAAAAACCCCCGGAGCGCACAGTCCCATCGAGTTAGCTGTTGATGGAATGGAATAAGCGATATTGACTCTCTTGTCGAAAGGGCGGCGTCAAGCTCTTACCCAGGCAAAGAAACAAAAAACGACACTTTCCGAATAGAAGAAAAGCATAACATCACTATTGATGAGAGTAAATCAGATCTTCTGCGGCTCTTCAAGCTCGTTGGCTCTGCGTCCACCGAAAGTCGGTAACCTTCGTCAGCATTTGGTACTCTCTCGAAGCTAGGAGAGGATTCTAAACAATTCTATCGAGCCGAACAACAAAAAGAGAAAGATAGAATACCTTTCTTAGCTAGCCTAGCGTGCTATAAACCTACAGGGACACAAGAGCCAGATCGAAGACTCACACAGTGGTAACTGATAGTAGGGAGCCATTCATATTCAACCCTCAAGGCATGATCATCGACTTTGACAGCCTTTCCTCTTTCTTTTGCTTTGGGACGGTATTTCAACAACGACAATCATGGTACCAAAGATGGTGCGCCTTCAGAGGTGGAGCCGATTAGCCGCCATGTGATGCCCGTAGTAAGTCAAATAGAAGATGAAAACATTCGATTACTTTTCCAGCGCTATGATCACCGTCAAAGACAGGGTTTGTTGTAAATCGCTGGTTGGGTTTACCAACCAAGAAAGACATGGGAAAAGCAAAAAGGTTTTTTAGGTACTTACTCAGTCACGTATTCCTATGTATAGGTAGAATAGGTATAGGAAATGACTTCGTAGGTCGAGTAGATTTCTTTAAATTTTAAAATCAAATCTTTTTGTTTCTTGTTAGTCAAGTAATCAACTTTAATTTTCAAAATCAAATCTTTTTAAATTTCTTTTTTAAACCTTTTTCAAAATAATTTTCAATCATATCTTTTTCAATTTCAATTATATCTTTTTCGAAATCAAATTTAAAATCTTTTCTAACTTCTTTTCTAACTTCCTATCTTTTCAAAATTAGACTTTCAAATCTTTTTCATTCAATCTTATCTTTTTGTTTCAATCACATCTTTTTTCAATCTTATCTTTCCAAAATTTGATTTTCAAAATCTCTTAACAACTTAACTTTTTTTTTTATTCTTATCTTTTTCAAAATCGCCTAACTAACTTTCTACCTTTAATTTTCGAAAATCCCTCCTTTTTTCCAAAATTCCTTTTTAATTAACTAATTTTCGAAAATCCGTCCTTTTCGAAATTTAACTTTAATTTTTAATTTTTATTTTAATTAATTTTCGAAATTCTCTCACCTCTCATCTCCTTCTATTTATTTATTCATCTACTAACACTTCTCTTCCACCCAAAAATTTGAACCCCATCCTCCTCTGAGTTCGAATTCTTCTCTTCTTCATTCTTTTTCTTCTTTTCTTCTACTCACATAAGGGAACCTCTATACTATGGTAAAAAGGATCCCTATTATTATTTTTTGTTCCCTTCTTTTTCATATGAGCAGGAGCAAGGACAAGAACATTCTTGTTGAAGCAGATCCTGAACCTGAAAGGACTCTGAAAAGGAAACTAAAAGAAGCTAAAATACAACAATCCAGAGACAACCTTATAGAAATTTTCGAAAAGGAAAAGGAGATGGTAGCCAAAAATAATAATAATGCAAGGAAGATGCTTGGTGACTTTACTGCACCTAATTCCAATCTACATGGAAGAAGCATCTCAATCCAAAGATAGCCTGAATTCTTGGGATAAGCTGGTCACGGCTTTCTTAGCCAAGTTCTTTCCTCCTCAAAAGCTTAGTAAGCTTAGAGTGGATGTCCAAACCTTCAGACAGAAAGAAGGTGAATCCCTCTATGAAGCCTGGGAGAGATATAAGCAACTGACCAAAAAGTGTCTTTCTGACATGCTTTCAGAATGGACCATCCTGGATATATTCTATGATGGTCTGTCTGAACTATCAAAGATGTCATTGGACCATTCTGCAGGTGGATCCATTCACTTAAAGAAAACGCCTGCAGAAGCTCAGGAACTCATTGACATGGTTACAAATAACCAGTTCATGTACACTTCTGAAAGGAATCCTGTGAGTAATGGGACGCCTATGAAGAAGGGAGTTCTTGAAATTGATACTCTGAATGCCATATTGGCTCAGAATAAAATATTGACTCAGCAAGTCAATATGATTTCTCAAAGTCTGAATGGAATGCAAGCTGCATCCAACAGTACTCAAGAGGCATCTTCTGAAGAAGAAGCTTATGATCCTAAGAACCCTGCAATAGCAGAGGTGAATTACATGGGTGAACCCTATGGAAACACCTATAATCCCTCATGGAGAAATCACCCAAATATCTCATAGAAGGATCAACAAAAGCCTCAACAAGGCTTCAACAATGGTGGGAGAAACAGGTTTAGCAATAGCAAGACTTTTCCATCATCCACTCAGCAAAAGACAGAGAGCTCTGAGCAGGATCCATCTAGCTTAGCAAATATAGTCTCTGATCTTTCTAAGGCCACTTTGAGTTTCATGAATGAAACAAGGTCCTCCATTAGAAATTTGGAGGCACAAGTGGGCCAGCTGAGTAAAAGGGTCACTGAAACTCCTCCTAGTACTCTCCCAAGCGATACAAAAGAAAAGCCAAAAGGAGAGTACAAGGCCATTGAATTGACCATCATGGCTGAACCTACAAGGGAGGAAGAGGATGTGAATCCCAGTGAGGAAGACCTCCTGGGACATCTAGTGATCAACAAGGAGTTTCCCTCTGAGGAACCAAGGGAATCTAAGGCTCATCTAGAGACCATAGAGATTCCATTGAACCTTCTTATGCCCTTCATAAGCTCTGATGAGTATTCTTCTTCTGAAGAGAATGAGGATGTTACTGAAGATCAAGTTTCCAAGTACCTTGGTGCAATCATGAAGCTAAATGCCAAATTATTTGGTAAAGAGACTTGGGAAGATGAACCTCCCTTGCTCATCAATGAACTGAGTGATCTGGATCAACTGACATTACCTCAGAAGAAACAAGATCCTGGAAAGTTCTTAATACCTTGTACCATAGGCACCATGACCTTTAAGAAGGCTCTATGTGACCTTGGGTCGGGGATAAACCTCATGCCACTCTCTGTAATGGAGAAACTGGGAATCCTTGAGGTACAGACTACCAATTTCTCATTAGAGATGGCAGACAAATCTATGAAAATGGCTTATGGACTAGTAGAGGACGTGTTAGTAAAGGTTGAAGGCCTTTACATCCCTGCTGATTTCATAATCCTAGACACTGGGAAGAATGAGGATGAATCCATCATCCTTGGAAGACGCTTCCTAGCCACAGCAAGAGCTGTGATTGATGTAAACAGAGGAGAATTGATCCTTCATCTGAATGAGGACAACCTTGTGTCTAAAACTCAAGAATCTCCGTCTGTAACAATGGAGAGGAAGCATAGAAAGCTTCTCTCAGTACAAAGTCAACTAAAGCCCCCACAGTCAAACTCTAAGTTTGGTGTTGGGAGGCCTCAGCCAAACTCTAAGTTTGGTGTTGAACTCTCATATCCAAACTCTAAGTTTGGTGTTGGGAGTCTATAAAATTGACCTGATCACCTGTGTGGCTCCATGAGAGCCCACTGTCAAGTTATTGACATTAAAGAAGCGCTTGTTGGGAGGCAACCCAATTTTTATTTATCTAATTTTATTTCTATTTTTATTGTTCTTTCATGTTTTATTAGGTTCATGATCATGTGGAATCACAAAACAAATACAAAAATTAAAAACAGAATCAAAAATAGCAGAAGAAAAATCACATCTTGAAGGAAGGACTTACTGGCGTTTAAACGCCAGTAAGGAGCATCTGGCTGGCGTTCAACGCCAGAACAGAGCATAGATCTGGCATTGAACGCCAAAAACAAGCAACATCCTGGCGTTCAAACGCCAGAAGAAAAATCACATCTTGAAGGAAGGACTTACTGGCGTTTAAACGCCAGTAAGGAGCATCTGGCTGGCGTTCAACGCCAGAACAGAGCATAGATCTGGCATTGAACGCCAAAAACAAGCAACATCCTGGCGTTCAAACGCCAGGAATGCACCTTGAGAAGAGCTGGCGCTGAAAGCCAGAAACAAGCATAGAACTGGCGTTCAACGCCAGAAACATGCTGCATATGGGCGTTGAACGCCCAGAACAAGCATCACTTCGGCGTTTAAACGCCAGAAATGCATGCAAAGGCATTTTGCATGCCTAATTGGTGCTGGGATGTAAATCCTTGACAACTCAAGATCTGTGGACCCACAGGATCATCTCAGCATCTGTGGACCCCACAGGATCCCCACCTACCCCCACTCATATTCTCCCCTCACTCTCTTCCATATTTTTTCTTCTTCTTCTTCTTTTCTTTCTTCTCTTGCTCGAGGGCAAGCAATATTCTAAGTTTGGTGTGGTAAAAGCATAAGCTTTTTGTTTTTCCATTACCATTAATGGCACCTAAGGCCAGAGAAACCTCAAAAAAAAAATAGAAAAAAGGGAAGACAAAAAGCTTCCACCTCCGAGTCATGGGAGATGGAGAGATTCATCTCAAGGGTTCATAGCTCAGTAGAGGAGCATTTGACTGCAAATCAAGAGATCCCTGAGATACCTCAGGGGATACATTTTCCTCCACATAATTATTGGGAGCAACTAAGGATAGGAGCACCAAAATCACTAGGGATCATGCAACAGAGGCAAGAAAGAGACATAAAGGAGCTCAAAAAGCACCATTGGTCCTTCAAAAGGCGCCACCCTCACTAAGGTGGACTCATTCCTTAACTTCCTTGTTCTTAATTCTCTATTTTTCGTTTTTATGTTAAATGTTTATCTATATTTGTGTCTTTATTACCTGATCATTAGTGTCTAAGTGTCTATGCCTTAAAGTAATGAATATGAATCCATCACCTCTCTTAAATAAAAAATATTTTAAAAACAAAAGAACAAGAAGTACATGGTTTCAAATTCATCCTTGAAACTAGTTTAATTATTTTGATGTGGTGACAATACTTTTTGTTTTCTGAATGAATGCTTGAACAGTGCATATGTCTTTTGAAGTTGTTGTTTACGAATGTTAAATATGTTGGCCTTTGAAGAATAAGGAAAAAGGAGACATGTTATTTGATAATCTGAAAAATCATAAAAATGATTCTTGAAGCAAGAAAAAGCAGTGAATACAAAAGCTTGCAAAAAAAAAAGGCGAAAAAAAATAGAAAAAGAAAAAAGCAAGCAGAAAAAGCCAAAAGCTCTTTAAACCAAAAGGCAAGAGCAAAAAGCCAATAGCCCTTAAAACCAAAAGGCAACGGTAACAAAAAGGATCCAAGGCTTTGAGCATCAGTGGATAGGAGGGCCTAAAGGAACAAAATCCTGGCCTAAGAGGCTAAACCAAGCTGTCCCTAACCATGTGCTTGTGGCGTGAAGGTGTCAAGTGAAACCTTGACACTGAGCGGTTAATGTCAAGGTCCAAAGCACAAAAAAAAGAGTGTGCTTAAGAACCCTGGACACCTCTAATTAGGGACTTTAGCAAAGCTAAGTCGCAATCTAAAAAGGTTCACCCAGTTATGTGTCTATGGCATTTATGTATCCGGTGGTAATACTGGAAAACAAAGTGCTTAGGGCCACGGCCAAGACTCATAAAGTAGCTGTGTTCAAGAATCAACATACTGAACTAGGAGAATCAATAACACTATCTAAACTCTGAGTTCCTATAGATGCCAATCATTCTGAACTTCAATGGATAAAGTGAGATGCCAAAACTATTCAAGAGGCAAAAAGCTACAAGTCCCGCTCATATGATTGGAGCTATGTTTCATTGATATTTTGGAATTTATAGTATATTCTCTTCTTTTTATCCTATTTGATTTTCAGTTTCTTGGGGACAAGCAACAATTTAAGTTTGGTGTTGTGATGAGCAGATAATTTATACGCCTTTTGGCATTAATTTTACATAGTTTTCAGTTTGATTTAGTTAGTTTTTAGTATATTTTTATTAGTTTTTAATTAAAAATCACATTTCTGGACTTTACTATGAGTTTGTGTGTTTTTCTGTGATTTCAGGTATTTTCTGGCTGAAATTGAGGGACCTGAGCAAAAATCAGATTCAGAGGTTGAAGAAGGACTGCAGATGCTGTTGGATTCTGACCTCCCTGCACTCAAAGTGGATTTTCTAGAGCTACAGAACTCCAAATGGCGCGCTTCTAATTGCGTTGGAAAGTAGACATCCAGTGATTTCCAGCAATATATAATAGTCCATACTTTGCCCGAGTTTAAATGACGCAAACTGGCGTTGAACGTCAGTTCCATGTTGTAGTTTGGCGTTCAGCGCCAAAAACAAGTTGCAAAGTAGAGTTCAACGCCAAAAACACGTTACAAACTGGCGTTCAACTCCAAGAATGACCTCTCCACGTGTAAACTTCAAGCTCAGCCCAAGCACACACCAAGTGGGCCCCGGAAGTGGATTTCTGCATCATTTACTCATTTCTATAAACCCTAGTAACTAGTTTAGTATAAATAGGACTTTTTACAATTGTATTTACATCTTTAGTTTCATCTATAGATCACATTTGGGGGCTGGCAATTCGGCCATGCCTGAACCTTTATCACTTATGTATTTTCAATGGTAGAGTTTCTACACACCATAGATTAAGTTGTGGAGCTCTGCTGTTCCTCATGAATTAATACAAAGTACTACTATTTTCTATTCAATTCAAGCTTATTCCGCTTCTAAGATATTCATTCGCACTTCAACATGAATGTGATGATCGTGACACTCATCATCATTCCCTATGAATGTGTGCCTGACAACCACTTTCGTTCTACCTACGATTGAATGAGTATCTTTGGATTTCTTAATCAAAATCTTCGTGGTATAAGTTAGAACCCTTGGATGGCCATTCTTGAGATCCAGAAAGTCTAAACCTTGTCTGTGGTATTCCGAGTAGGATCCAGGAAGGGATGGCTGTGACGAGCTTCAAACTCACGAGTGCTGGGCGTAGTGACAGACGCAAAAGGATGGTGAATCCTATTCCAGTATGATCGAGAACCTCCAGATGATTAGCCATGCAGTGACAGCGCATCGGACCATTTTCACAGAGAGGATGAGAAGTAGCCATTGACAACGGTGATGCCCTACACAAAGCTTGCCATGGAAAGGAGTAGGATTGATTGGATGAAGACAGCAGGAAAGCAGAGGTTTAGAGGAACGAAAGTATCTCGATACGCTTATCTGAAATTCTCACCAATGAATTACATAAGTACCACTATCCTATTTTATATTTTATTTATTTTCATCCACTATAATTTCTTAAAACAATTTAATCCGCCTGACTGAAATTTACAAGATGACCATAGCTTGCTTCATACCAACAATCTCCGTGGGATTCGACCCTTACTCACGTAAGGTATTACCTGGACGACCCAGTGCACTTGCTGGTTAGTTGTACAAAGTTGTGAAACAAAATTAAGAATATGAACGTGTGTATGAAGTTTTTAGCGCTGTTACCAAGGAAGTAAAGATCACGATTTCGCACACCAGGTTGTAATGGGGCTCGGGTCAAGGTAAGATTGTATTTGGTCAAGTGAGCTTGAAATTTGAATCTTTGATTAACCTAAGCTTCCCACCTAACCTACAACAACATTCTTCACTTTTTCACACACTCATGCATTCCCTTTCAATCACATTCCATATGCATTGATATTATTACTTTACTTTGGGGTATTTTTGTCCCCTTTTATTACTTTTTTTTTCTTTTTCTTTTTCCATTTTTTTTTCTTTTATTTTTCTTTTGTTTTTCTCTTTTTCTTTTGATGAATTATATACAAAAGTGCCAATGCATATGGTTTTAAATATTTAATACATGAGCATGTACCCAATTCCCAAAATTTTCAATAAAAATACTAAAATACATTTTTATCTCACCCAATGTCCCCAAATTTTCCCATACTTGAATGATAAACACACCCACTAGCCTAAGCTAATCAAAGATCCAAACAAGGGACATTTATTATTTTCCGCTTTAAGGCTTGTAATATGCTAAAATTAAGAACAAATTGGTTTAGCATAGGCTCAAAGTTGGCTAACAATGGAAGATAAACAGTAGGCTATTTGGGTAAGTGAGCTATTTGAAACGATAGTCTCAATCATATAAATGTATTCATACACAAAATAATGGACATATAGAATCAAGCAAATCAAAGATTACAATCAAAAAAGGAGTTTATTACGCAAGAACAAAGTTTATGGTTGAAAACATACAACCATACAATTAAGGCTCAAATGTTACTTGGTGTTTTGTTCAGTATCTTTTCTATGTTCTTTAAGAAGTATATTTCAAGCAAGTTCATAAACAAGTTTTAAATCTAATCAATGGAACGCCCTAAAAGAGATTTCTTGAAAATTATTTCTTGTTTTACTAAACTTATTTCCTATACTAGGCAACATGCAAATATAACTATAAGCAAGCCAAGATATATACAAGCAACTAATAAAAGTGCAATGTAATGAAATATTAAACAAATATTCACAAAAACATAACTATTAAAAGCTAGAAAATAGTGCAAAGTGTTGAGAAAGAGAAATTTATGCCTCGAAAATTACGGATCCTCTCCCACACTTAAACGTTGCACGGTCCTCCGTGCATGCACTCAATCCGGGGGTTAAGAGATGTGAGGCTTCACTTTCAGCTGGTGGGGATTGGGGCTCGGGTCACTGTATAAAACAAATAAACAAGAATTGAGGAAAAATTTATAGTAGTGTGGTATGATAAAAGACAATGTGTGTATTCTAAGTGTTCACGGTTTAGAACACACATTGGCTAGGTAAAATGGCAACCACATAATCAAAAGAAATAACATGTGTTCCTCAATCAAGGTAGCTTAGGTTGCATGTAAAGAGTAAGCAAGAGATACCGCACAAACAAACTTAGGTAACCACAACTAAAGTGAATTGAACATTTAATATTGGATATTGAAGTTATGGAAGTGAAAGCGCAAGGTGAATAGAAAATGGCACAATCAACAATAACCAATTCATTGATGAAAAGAAGACTACTTATTCATCCTCAAAGTCACATAATAAAGGTACTTGTTGCAAAAAGTGACAAGCTAGATAAGAATCAAGTTAAGTCACTCAAACAAATGCAAAGCCTTAAAATAAATAAGTATCTTGTTATGTGATTATATTGACATGAAAATCATGCTGATCAAGTAATTTCAATTCAATTCACTAAAGTAAAGGTGCACAATTCATAATTAAGTTGCCAAACAAGTATATAGTTTAATGCATATGGTAACTACAACATATGAATTAAACTCATAATTCATTTAGTCAATCAAACAAAGACTTAATGTTCAGTGCAGATAGTTATCAAAAATTAAATCAAAATTCAAGCATGAAGCAACCCAATCAACATCAATAAAAAACTTGCAATTTATTTAATTAACAAACAGCTAAACCAAAACTAATATAATTACTAAAACAAAAATGAGGTGCATTGAAAACTAAGTAAAATAAGTAGAAAAACAGGGGAAAAGCAAGAGAAGAGAGGGATGGAGGGGGTGAAAAGTGCGTTAGGGCTAAATTTAAAGTACAATGAAAATGTTGCCCAAAACAGCACTTGTGCGTATCATGAATTAATATTTGATGAGATACTTTGGCTTGATTTGAGTGGATTTCATCACATAAACCTACACTTAAAAACCAAAATAGCATACTTTTGTGTTTGATCCCTAAATTGACCCTAAATGTGAAAACATGCATTTTTGTGCTTAAATTGAGAAAGTTTATTCCACTTTTATGCCATTTGATGCCATGACTTATTTGTTGACTGATTTTAGGCTCTAGAGGCAAGATTGGCTAAGCAAAAGTGGAAGAAAGCATGTATAAGGGAGAAAACATGAAGAAAACAAGAAAAAGCAAACACAGGAGAGCGTGCGTGCGTACAAGCCAGCGTGCGTACGCACAAGACGAAATTAGCATGTGTGCGTACGCACAAGCACCTGTGCGTATGCACAGGAGAATATTCAGCGAAGTGTGCGTACGCACAGGACCTTGCATGTGGATTCATTAATGAAACACGTGATCCGTGAATTTAGGGGCCTTTGGCCCAGTTTTGGAGGACTTTATGCTAAATGGGAAATGCTATATGAAGGGGAAATGATCAAATATGAAGGCATTAGAGTAGGAGGCCTCATTCTACATTTTTTAGCATAGTTAATTAGGAGTAGGAGTAGTGTAGAGTAGATAATTCTCTCCTAGGGTTTATGTAGCTTTCATGTAGCATTTTATAGCAAGATTTGATCTTGGATTTTACTCATCTTTTTTAAGTACTCTTTAATTTCCTCTTTAATTTCACTACTTTTGTCTTTATTTTCTTATGGTTCAAGTACTTTGTTTATATATGCAATTTTGAGTTCTTGAAGTTTTGATTGATGAATTTCATATTTCATGATTTTTATATGCTTGTTTGATTGTCTCTTGTTGATATTTTTGATAGTTGGTTATAGTTTTCTATTTTTCCTTGAAATTTTCCATGTTTTGCTTTTATGCACACAAGGTATTTGTGAAAATGCCAACTTTAGATTTTGAGTAGATTTTCGCACCTTGGCTTGGGATTTGAGTTCCAAGGATACTAGAGTCATGATGTCCGACATTTAGTAATAATTCTTGGGCAGTTAGTTGATTTTTATTTCCATTGACGCTAGCTTTTTACCAACAAGTTTGGTAAGTTAGCTAGGACTTATGAATTAAGGTCAATTATGCTTGCTTGACATACTCCTTGATGTTAGGGGTTGACTAAGCGAGATTGACTCATCATAATTACCATAGTTGTGGTTATGGTGATGATAGGATTCCTTGGACTCTCATCCCCAAGTCAAAGCTCTTTTATGCATTTATAGCATTTTCACTAGTTTTGATCTTGTTTTCCATTTACTTGCATAGATTCCAATTTTGATTATCTCTTTGTTCTTTTATTGCTTAGTTCTTTTAATCTTTTTCTCTTTGATTGCATAACCCTTTTTCCTAACAACCGAAAGCATGACACTTCAATTGCATTCCTAGGGAGAACAACCTGAAGTTTAAAGACTCTCAGATTATATGCTTTGTATTTGAATTAAACTTTGATGTTGGTTGATTGTTGGGTTGGGACTATACTTACAACGCCAATTCTATTTTGATGAAAATTCCTAATCCACTTTGGGCGCTCATCAAGTTTTTGGCGCCGTTGTCGAGGAGCTAGCATCATGTGTGCTATATTTTGGTTGTTGTAAATATGTCCATAGTGTGAATAGATACTTTTTGGGTTGTTTTTTTGTTTTTGCTATTTATTAGGATTTTTTCTTCTTTTGTTAATTGATGTTTTTTGCTTTTATTTTCAATTTTCTCTATGAATTATCACCCTCTTGGTTTGGAGTTTGGTTGTGATCATTTTGTAGGGTTTGGTAACTTCAATTTTGGTTTGCATCATGGGATTGGAGTATCAATTTTGGAAGGAGCAACCTCCTCTATACGACAATGAACCATACCCTTCCCAATTTGCATACCCAAACCAAGGATATGGTGGATTTCACTTTGATTATGCACCTCCACCACCATATGCCTATGACCCATACCTCCAACATAATCCTCGACCACCACATTTTCAAACACCACACCACCACTACCAACAACCACATCCGTACATACCACCTTAAGATACTCATCAACATGAACTACCTCCCCCATATACAACCTTCTTCCCAACCAATGAACTTTCCCTCTTATCTAATTGTGAAGTTCTCCAACCCTTGACCCAAGAACCATAAGTCCTTCAAGCCTTTCTCCAAGAGCAAGAAGGATTCTGAATGACACAAGGGCACTTCATGGCCACCATAGGCGAAGCGGTAAACCGCTTAATCCTCCTACACTCATCCGATCAAGGCATTCCTCTTGAGGAATGTGAGGGATCAATGATGAGTGAAAATTAGATTTCCACACAAAACTCACCGGCAAGTGTACTGGGTCGCATCAAGTAGTAAAACTCACTTAGAGTGAGGTCGATCCCACAAGGATTGATGGATCAAGCAACATTAGCGAGTGATAAGTCTAGTCAAGCTAACATTGGTGAATTAGATGAAATTGAAGCAACAAAAAGTAAATTTCAGGAATTTTAAAGTGCAGAAGGTAAATTGACTGAAACTTAAAAAGCAAGGAATGTAAATTGTAGTAAATGTAAATCAGCAGAATGTAGATTGGAAAAAAGCATAAAGAGCTAGAAAAGTAAATTGCAGCAAAATATAAAGGGGGCTGGGTGCTAGAAAATTAAATGGAAGCAGTAAATTAGAACTCAGAACAATTGACAGAATCTTAAACTTGCAGGAAGAATAAATCAAATTGAGTCAAGAACAAAAATGCAAAAATTGCAGAGAAGTAGAAGTGCAGAAGAGTAAATCAGCAAGAAGACTTAGATCAATTCTGAAATCTCAAAGAGAAATTAACAATTTAAATGAAATAACAAAAACAGAAAGAAAGCCAAGAGCTCAATTGCTCTCTCGATCAAAACAGAAAGGAAATTGCAGAGGAAAGAAAATGAAATAGAAAAGAAAAGAAAACCCAGATCTGATTTCCAATTCTCAAGTTCACAAAGGAAAATTTAAACAAAGAACTCTCTATTCTACTCCTACTCCTATTGCTCTCTAGCAGAGCCAGCCTTCCTATGAAAATGAAATTGATGCCTTTATATAGGGTTTACCTAAATGACAAATGAAATTAAAAATAAATTACAAAAATAAAATTCATATTCTAACTATTTCTCGTGCCTTTGAGTGATGTCAATGAGCTATCCTTGCTTTGAGGCTTCAATGGGCTTGAATTGGAATTAATTGAGCCAGAGTTGCACTTGGAGTGGGCTCTTTTGGTTTGGATTTGAAGAAAGGTGGGTCCAGTTGGCTTTGGTTCAAGTGGCATGGGTTGGGGGCATGCTCCAGTGGAGCGCTCCGTTTGGTTTTGTGAATGCTACGTTTACTTAGCCTTGTTGGTGAGCCAATTTCGTGCCAAGCCTCCTTGCTCATAGCGTTCACTCTTTGAACGCTACATTCAAATTGTGAACGCTACACTTGATGCTGAGCCTTCCTCTCTATGAGAAGCACGAAAACGTTAGCTATAGAGAATGCTACGTTCTAATTTCCGAGCGCTGCCTCCTTGGTTTGCTCTTTGGTGTGCATGCTTGGCTTCTTTGAGCGCTCCGTTCTCTCCTTTGAATGCTAGGCTCTTTGCTTCCAAGCTTTATGTTGCGACAAAGTTCACAAAAGTGAACGCTACATTCAAAATTTTAAACGCTATGTGTTACTTTGATGTGCACCCTTGCTTTCCTTAATGCCTTTCCCGAAAACGTTCATTTTTATGAACGTGGTGCTCACTTAAATTGAACGCTCCTTGTTTGAACGCTTGCTATCTTTGCTAGCTTTACTAATTCAAGCTTTCATTATCTTTAATTAACAATGCCAAGCGTTCATTCATTTAAGGCTAGCGTTTATTCATGATGGCTTTAATAATTAAATGTTTCATGCATGCATTTATTTCATTCATTCGGTCATTAATAAATAAATGCATGCATGCATAAGCATTAATGCATGATAGTTCATGATGCTAATGCCAAGGCTCCATGGTCATGGGCCACGCTTTTAAAAGCGTGGCCTAAGATTCCAAAGCGTGCTCAAACTTCAAAGTGTGCCCCAAAATCCTTCTTTTCTTCTTTTGAGCTGATTTTGTGCTATTTTGCTTCTTTTTCCACTTATTTCTTACAAAATTTATAAAATCAAAAGATCAAGGAAATATACCATTTAAGCACAAAAGCATTCAATATTTAAGCACTAATCATCAATTTCTTGTATGAAAAAACATAGAAAAACATGACATGATGACATGTCATCACAACACCAAACTTAAACCTTGCTTGTCCCCAAGCAAGAAAAGAATCATGCAATAAAGATTGACAATCTAAGGCAAGAAGAATAGTAACTCAATGTTCGTGGTTGGCTAGTTTTCTATGCATGCTACAATCACAAAAGAAATGTAAATGATTGATGCTACTATCTAGCTCAATTTATGAAATCTTTTTCTTATATTTCTTCCTTGAAACAAGCTTTTGATTTTCTTATTAGCTTCTTCTTTTGGGTGCTTTGCCCCATGAGTTGATAACAAAGCTATGACTCTAAATGCTTTGTTTTTAAGTATTACCACTTGATACACAAGCACCACAAAAATTTAATTAGAGGACTTCATTAAGCTCATTTGTTTCTTTTCTTGACTCTCTAATCATTGATGCTCAGAGCCTTGAGCTTTGAGGGAGTGCATTTGCACTTGAGCCTAGCCTTGACTTCTAAGTGTTTTGTTTTTAAGCTTTTTGCCTGATACATAAACACCACAATTACTTAACAATTAAATTGTCATTGGTACTCAGAGCCTTCAGCTTTCCCATTATGTCCCTTTTTTCTTTTCTTACCTTAATTTGCAATTGCTTCTTTAAGATTTTCATGATTTCAAAAGATTTCACAAAATGTCCTAGATGAAAACTTCAATTAAATAAGATCTAATACAATTGAGCAACAGTTAACCATACTAGCCTTCCAATACTTGTATGCACATGCTAAATTCTTCTTTAATGACCTTGTTTGTTTATGATCATGATACTTTACTGCTTTGAACTTTACAAAACTTAAGTTGGTAGTCATAGTGGCATAGCAACATGTTACATATCAAAATTCAGGCTATATTTATTCATACACACATGTAAACAGAGAAGATAAAGACAATCATGCAATTTAAAGTGCTGGAAACAAATGAGAGGAAAAGGAACTTTACAACCTTGTAATTCATCTTCTTTATTGTTGTCATTTTCCTCTCATTCTTCCCCTTTCCCTACCAACTTCAGAGTGCTTGCTCATCCACAAGCAATAATTAGAACAATGGCTATGGGGCTACGATGGATCATGAATGTCTTACACAAAGAAATGTTAGTAGTACATGTGTTTTGATCAAGCAAAATTAAAGATAACAATCAAGGCACAGAGAAACAGAGATATTGTGATTGCAAACATAAGAGGGTGTGCATGATACATTGCATAAAAATATAAGTGGCACACCAAACTTAGTGTGACACTCTCACTTGGAATTGATGCAAGTATCTAGTAAAGTTTGAAACCAAATTTTGTTGCATAGCAACACCAAACTTAGAATGCAACCATATGTCAATTTATTTGAACTAAAACTAAGCAAATGAAACTGTTATTTGTTAAATACAATCACCAAGTGAAGCATCTGTCATGAATAAGGATTTCTTGGTGAGGTATTAACAAAAACAGTTAAGTAGAAAACTAAATGAAAGCATTTAAAAATAGAGAAATGACTAAAGCAAGTAGAATGAAAAAGTGTCAAACCAAAAGAAAAATAATACTGCAAAGGCATTATGATTATGTAGACAAGTGGTGTTGCTGGATGGATTGCATAAAAAATAAGTGACACACCAAACTTAGAATCTTAGTGTGACACTTTCAATTCAGATTTGATGCAATCATCCATAGAGATTGAAAACACATTGTTGCAGGGCAACACTAAACTTAGAATGTAGTCATATGCCAATTTATTAAAATTGATTAAAGCAGTCAGAGAAAGTAAACAAAGCAAAGAAATGAAATGTTACCTACAGTTGGGTTGCCTCCCAACAAGCGCTCTTTTAGTGTCATTAGCTTGACATGTTGTTCTTCACTTTCTTCCTCTTCTTCTAGTTTGTTAAGAGGAATGACCTCAAGGGGGGAGAAGATTCAGCTATTGTCCCCTGTCTTGGCCTCTCCTCAGCAAGCTTCCTTTTGTAAATGGCTTGATTGAGCTTGCTTGCTAGATCAGGGACAGGATTGGTGCTCTTGTTAGTTGCCTTCACTTCTTGGATATCAATACTTGGTGGTTGTGTGATGGTTGGAGTATTATCTTCATCAAAAGCCCTTTGAATTGGTGGTTCAATGAGCCCTTCATCTATGCACTTCTCTGCTTCAATTGAGTGTGATTTCTCTTGATTGTCTTCCTCACTTTCTTGTTCCTCCACTTCCTCCTTTGCAGATTGTTCCTTATCCTGAATTCTTGGCACTCCTAAGTTTCTCCTGCTTTACTTTAAGTGCCCCTCCATCTTCTTGAAGAGGATTTCTTTCCAGGATTGTTTGTGTCTTTCTAAGAGTTGTTCTTGTCTTTCAATGACTTGGTATTGGCTTTCCAAGGATTCTTTGGACCATTGAAGGTAATCCTCAACTGCTAGCTCAAGAGATGAAGGTTGAGAGTGATTTTAGTGACATGGATGTATTGTGGTGAGGTTGTTTTGAGTGGTATGAAATGAATCTGGTGAATTAGGGAATGAATTTTTTGAATGTTGAAATGAGTTTTCTGTGTAGTGGGATGAATTTTGATGAACTAAGTCGTATGGATCTTAGGGGGAAGTTTGTGTTGAGGCAAAATCAAGTGATGAAGGATTTTCATATGAAAAACTGGGAGGTGAGGTTGGACAAGTTTTCATAAATGAATTAAATGCTTGCTCAAGTGATGATGGCTCTTGATATGTGGAGTATGAATTGTCAAATGCTCTCTGATTTTGGTCCTCCCAAGCACAACTTAAAGAATTTTTTAATTCATCATAGTATGGATCATCTTATGGCATTAGAGGACAGCTTTGCATGAATTTATTGAAGGCATAATCAAGAGATGATGTCTCTTGCTGAGTATTATATGGAGCACTAGAATTCCCTTCCCAGCCATAGTTAGTGTTAGTATCATAACAGTATGATTTACTTTTTGGCTTTGGGAGGAAATTCCTTTCACTTAATTGTTCACACTCTTGTTGATATACACAGACACCATGAGAAAAATGACATAAATCATTTTATGGCTTTGGATAATATCTCTTGTGATTTGCTTAATCAATTTGTGGTTCTGGAGCATATCTCCATGGATTGGAGTGCTCAGAATGTGCAACTTCTTGGTGATATTCCTATCCATCATTAGAGTAATGACTTGAATCATATTGTGATGGTGAGCAATATCCCATGAAGTTTGTTTGATCAGAAGATAAATTGAACTCCATTTAAATTTTGTAAAACACAACACCAGTGAAAATTGAGATTCATGTCACAGTTGAAAATTCCTTAGTGAGGCAATAACTCAAACACCTTGGTGTCAGCCAAAAAAATAGAAAATTAAAGGAACAAAAACAAAGAAAATGCTTAATCTAGACCTCTCACCCAGTTAGTCATTGTCGATCTATATCAATCCCTGGCAACGGCGCCAAAAACTTGATGAGTGAAAATTAGATTTCCACACAAAACTCACCGGCAAGTGTACCGGGTCGCATCAAGTAGTAAAACTCACTTAGAGTGAGGTCGATCCCACAGGGATTGATGGATCAAGCAACTTTAGTGAGTGATTAGTCTAGTCATGCTAACATTGGTGAATTGGGTGAAATGGAAGCAATAGAAAGTAAATTTCAGGAATTTTAAAGTGCAGAAGGTAAATTGACTGAAACTTAAAAAGCAAGGAATGTAAATTGCAGTAAATGTAAATCAGCAGAATGTAGATTGGAAAAAAGCTTAAAGAGCTAGAAAAGTAAATTGCAGTAAAATATAAAGGGGGCTGGGTGCTAGAAAATTAAATGGAAGAGGTAAATTAGAACTCAGAACAATTGACAGAATCTTAAACTTGCAGGAAGAATAAATCAAATTGAGTCAAGAACAAAAATGCAAAAATTGCAGAGAAGTATAAGTGCAGAAGAGTAAATCAGCAAGAAGACTTAGATCAATTCTGAAATCTCAAAGAGAAATTAACAATTTCAATGAAATAACAAAAACAGAAAGAAAGCCAAGAGCTCAATTGCTCTCTCGATCAAAACAGAAAGGAAATTGCAGAGGAAAGAAAATGAAATAGAAAAGAAAAGAAAACCCAGATCTGATTTCCAATTCTCAAGTTCACAAAGGAAAATTTAAACAAAGAACTCTCTATTCTACTCCTACTCCTATTGCTCTCTAGCAGAGCCAGCCTTCCTATGAAAATGAAATTGATGCCTTTATATAGGGTTTACCTAAATGACAAATGAAATTAAAAATAAATTACAAAAATAAAAATTCATATTCTAACTATTTCTCGTGCCTTTGAGTGATGTCAATGAGCTATCCTTGCTTTGAGGCTTCAATGGGCTTGAATTGGAATTAATTGAGCCAGAGTTGCACTTGGAGTGGGCTCTTTTGGTTTGGATTTGAAGAAAGGTGGGTCCGGTTGGCTTTGGTTCAAGTGGCATGGGTTGGGGGCATGCTCCAGTAGAGCACTCTGTTTGGTTTTGTGAACGTTACATTCACTTAGCCTTATTGGTGAGCCAATTTCGTGCCAAGCCTCCTTGCTCATAGCATTCACTCTTTGAACGCTACATTCAAATTGTGAACGCTACACTTGATGCTGAGCCTTCCTCTCTATGAGAATCACGAAAATGTTGGCTATAGAGAATGCTACGTTCTAATTTCCAAATACTGCCTCCTTGGTTTGCTCTTTGGTGTGCATGCTTGGCTTCTTTGAGCGCTCTATTCCCTCCTTTGAATGCTAGGCTCTTTGCTTCCAAGCTTTATGTTGCGACAAAGTTCACAAAAGTGAAAGCTACGTTCAAAATTTTGAACGCTATATGTTGCTTTGATGTGCACCCTTGCTTTCCTTGATGCCTTGCCCGAAAACGTTCATTTTTATGGTTCAAGTGGGATGTGAAGTACAATTGAGTGGATTTTGGAGAATGTTGGGGTACTTCAAGGGTAATTTGAAAGCTTGTCCATCCGGCTTGGATCCCGGAGGAGCTTTAAAGTGCCAGCTTGGATGGAGGTTCAAGGAGGAGTGGAAACACAAGCCACCCTAACAAGAGTCTCCTTAACAAGTCCAACTTAAGGACTATAAACCAAAGTTCTTGGTGGGAGACACCCCACCATGGTGACATCTTTCTTACCCTTTGCTCTTTGTTTATAGTTTTGGTTTATTGCATTTTTGTTTGTTTTAGTTAGCCTAGGATTAATTTTATTTTGAGCTTGGATAGTTTGATCTTATTTGTATCATGATTTTGTGGAGTTTTGAATGTTAGGGGTTGAATTTTGGTTGAGCTAAGGTTGAGTGCATTAGATTTTGAAAGAAAAATTTTTGGAAGAAACAGCGCATGTGCGCACACACACCCTTGTGCGCACGCACACAACAACAAAATTCTGCACACTGTGCGTACGCACCCACCTGTGCATACGCACACTAGCCTATATGCCCTCCGTTGAGAGCGCTTGCACGCAATGTGCACGCGCATCTCCCTCTATTTTGCACTCTGTGCGTGCGCACTCCTTTGTGCGTACGCACACGTCCTTACACCCACTCTGGTGGGAGCGCTCGCATGCCCTGTCCGCATGCACCCCTACCTCTTTTCGCCCTTGTGCGTGCGCATGGACCTGTGTGCACACGCAGACATGATCCTAAAAAAAAAGTGTTTTGTGCGTACGCACGTACTAGTGCGTACTTACACGTCTTGTTTCCCTCTCTGTCCAGAGCACTCGCACACCTTGTGCGAGCACACGTCTCCCCTGATTCACCTGGTGTGCGTGCACACATGCCTGTGCGTACGCACAAGTGCTGTTTTGGGCAAAAGTTTTATTGCACTTTGAATTAAGCCCTAACACACTTCCACCCCCCCTCCATCCCTCTCTTCTCTCCCTTTTGCTCTATTTTCTACTTATTGTTGTTAGTTTTGTTTGCATTTTATTTTCATTTTGGTAATTATATTGGTTTTGGTTTAGTTATTTGTTAATTAAATAAATTGCAAGTGTTTGCTTGATGTTGATTGTGTTGCTTCTTAATTGAATGTCATTAATGCACTTATACTTTGCTTTAAATACTAGTTCCTAGTGGGTTTGATGATTCATGTTTTGATTGCATTATAGGACAAACTGTTTATAAGTGCACATTGAATTAAGTGAATTAAGTTGAAATTACCTGTTCATCATGATTTTCAAACTAAATTTATCACATGACTGGTACTTGTTCCTTATTAATTCTTTGCATTTGTTTGAGTGACTCAACTTGATTCTTATCAAGCCTATCACTTTTTGTAACAAGTATTTTACCATGTGACCTTTTTCTTTATGTTTCATGATGAATAAGGAGTTTTCTGCTAATTACTGGATTGGTTATTATTTATTGTGCTATTCTATACCAATTTTGTGCTTTCACTTGCACAATTTCAATATCCAATATCAAATACTCAATTCACTTTTATGGTTACCTAGGTTTGTTTGTGCCTCATCCCTTGCTTATTCTTTAATCGCAACCTAGGCCATCTAATTGAAGAACACATGCTTACTTTTTGATTGTGTGAATGCCATTTTAATCAGCCGTTGTGTATGTTCCAACCACGCGCATAATTGGAATACACACATGGCTAATTTTATCATACCACACCTCTATGCAAACTTTCTCAATTAGATGCTTATTAGCTTCCCCTTTTACCCTTTTGTGCAACTTGCCCTATGATTCCTAATTATACTTTATTCATTCTTTTTGAGGATGAAACATAAAGGCAAGGAGCTGGGAGAGGAGGAGGACGCCGAAAAGAGAGATTCCAATAATGCATTGAGCTTGGCAAGTTTACTACAACCTGAGCCCCCGCAACCGCCAACTGAAGTGGAACTCTTGAGAGACATTCTCCCCGGATCATGTTCATGCACGAAAGACCGTGCAACGCTTAAGCGTGGGGGAGGATTCACCATTTTTGGGGCGTAAACTTTCTTTTTCGGACACTTTGCACTTCATTTTTTGTTTTCTTTTATTATGTTTCTTGTATATATTTGGAGTGTTTTTGATTGTGGCATTGCATTATCTCCATAGTTTATATCTATTGCATTTTGCATCATTTGCATGGTATATACTTATAGATAGAAGTTGTGATTGGATGATGTGAATAGCATATGCCTAGTTCATTTTGTCCTAATTGTTCATGTTAGTTTTTGGTTGTTGAAAATTCGGAAGAGAACTAGGAAAGATTTTGAAATTGCATCCATCACAACATACATACATATAGGAAATAAATTTTAGTGAAAAACAATGAGGATTTTCCAAGAACTTTGTTTTTGGGCATTCTATTGAATTGATTTGAAAAATTATTTTTAAACTTGCTTGAATGATTTTTATGGAACATAGAAGAGAGAAAGAACAAAACAACCTTGTAAGTTGTTGAGCCTTGATGCACGAAATTGCGATCATCAACAATGGTGCCAAAGACTTGGTGCTCTCAAACGTGAATCACACTTTATCACAACTTCGCACAACTAACCAGCAAGTGCACTGGGTTGTCCAAGTAATAAACCTTACGTGAGTAAGGGTCGATCCCACGGAGATTGTCAGCTTCAAGCAGGCTATGGTCACCTTGTAAATCTCAGTCAGGCGGATTCAAATGGTTATGGTAAATTGATAATTAAAATATAATTAAAATATAAATAGGATAGAGATACTTATATAATTCATTTGTGAGAATTTCAGATAAGCGTATAGAGATGCTTTCGTTCCTCCTAAACCTCTGCTTTCCTGCTGTCTTCATCCAATCATTCTTACTCCCTTCCATGGCAAGCTGTGTGTAGGGCATCACCGTTGTCAATGGCTACATCCCATCCTCTCTGTGAAAATGGTTCAATGCGCTGTCACTGCATGGCTAATCATCTGTCGGTTCTCGATCATACTGGAATAGGATTTACTATCCTTTTACATCTGTCACTATGCCCAGCACTCGCGAGTTTGAAGCTCATCACAGTCATCCCTTCCCAGATCCTACTCGAAATACCACAGACAAGGTTTAGACTTTCCGGATCTCAGGAATGGCCGTCCATGGGTTCTAACTTATACCACGAATATTCTAATATCTCGGACTCGGTCCCCTGTATTAGATACCTAAGAGATACTCATTCTATCTCATCTTCATGTAGAACGGAAGTGGTTGTCAGGCACGCGTTCATAGGTGAGAATGGTGAGGAGCATCACATAATCATCACATTCATCATGTTTTTGGGTGCGAATGAACATCTTAGAATAAGAATAAGCTTGAATTGAATAGAAAAACAATAGTACTTTCCATTAATTCATGAGGAACAGCAGAGCTCCACTCCTTAATCTATGGTGTGTAGAAACTCTACCGTTGAAAATACATAAGAACAAGGTCCAGGCATGGCCGAGAGGCCAGCTTCCCTAAATAGCATATGAATTCGAAAATAGGGAAAAAGGAACTCCCCTTACAATAGTAAAAAGTTCTATTTATGCTAAACTAGTTACTAGGGTTACAGGAATGAGTAAATGATACAGAAATCCACTTCCGGGGCCCACTTGGTGTGTGCTTGGGCTGAGCATTGAGCTTTACAAGTGTAGAGGCTTCTCTTGGAGTTGAACGCCAGTTTGTAACCTGTTTCTAGCGTTTAACTTCACTTTGCAACCTGTTTCTGGCGTTTAACTCCAGAATGCAACATGGAACTGGATTTGAACGCCAGTTTGCGTCATCTAAATTCGGGCAAAGTATCGACTATTATATATTGCTGGAAAGCCCTGGATGTCGACATTCCAACGCAATAGAGAGCGCACCATTTGGAGTTTTGTAGCTCCAGAAAATCTACTTTGAGTGCAGGGAGGTCAGAATCCAACAGCATCTGCAGTCCTTCTTCAGCCACTGAATTAGATTTTTGCTCAAGTCCCTCAATTTCAGCCAGAAAATACCTGAAATCACTGAAAAACACACAAACTCGTAGTAAAGTCCAGAAATGTGATTTTTATTTAAAAACTAATAAAATTATACAAAAAACTAACTAAATTATACTAAAAACTATGTAAAAACAATGCCAAAAGCGTATAAATTATCCGCTCATCACAACACCAAACTTAAATTGTTGCTTGTCCCCAAGCAACTAAAAATCAAACAGGATAAAAAGAAGAGAATATACTATAAATCCCAAAATATCAGTGAAATTTAGCTCCAATCAGATGAGCGGGACTAGTAGCTTTTTGCCTCTTGAATAGTTTTGGCATCTCACTTTATCCATTGAAGTTCAGAATGATTGACATCTATAGGGACTTAGAATTCAGATAGTGTTATTGATTCTCGTAGTTCAGTATGTTGATTCTTGTACACAGCTACTTTATGAGTCTTGGCCGTGACCCTAAGCACTTTGTTTTCCAGTATTACCACTGGATACATAAATGCCACAGACATATAACTGGATGAACCTTTTCAGATTGTAACTCAGCTTTGCTAAAGTCCCCAATTAGAGGTGTCTAGGGTTCTTAAGCACACTTTATTTTTGCTTTGGACCTTGACTTTAACCGCTCAGTCTCAAGTTTTCACTTGACACCTTCACGCCACAAGCACATGGTTAGGGAGAGCTTGGTTTAGCCGCTTAGGCCAAGATTTTATTCCTTTAGGCCCTCCTACCCACTGATGCTCAAAGCCTTGGATCCTTTTTATTACCCTTGCCTTTTGGTTTAAAGGGTTACTGGCTTTTTGCTCTTGCCTTTTGGTTTAAAGAGCTTTTGGCTTTTTCTGCTTGCTTTTTTTTTTCTTTTATTTTCGCCATTTTTTTTTTCGCAATCTTTTTTTCTGCAAGCTTTGTTCTTCACTGCTTTTTCTTGCTTCAAGAATCATTTTTATGATTTTTCAGATTATCAAATAATATTTCTCCTTTTTCATCATTCTTTCAAGAGCCAACATATTTAACATTCATAAACATCAAATTCAAAAGACATATGTATTGTTCAAGCATTCATTCAGAAAACAAAAAGTATTGTCACCACATCAAAATAATTAAACTAGTTTCAAGGATGAATTCGAAACCATTTACTTCTTGTTCTTTTGTAATTAAAACAGTTTTCATTTAAGAGAGGTGATGGATTCATAGGACATTCATAACTTTAAGGCATAGACACTTAAATACTAATGATCATGTAATAAGACACAAACATAACATAAAGCATAGTAAACGTAAAACAGAAAAATATGAACAAGGAGATTAAGGAATGGGTCCACCTTAGTGAGGGTGACGTCTTCCTTTTCTTGAAGAACCAATGGTGCTCTTGAGCTCCTCTATGTCTCTTCCTTGTCTTTGTTGCTCCTCCCTCATAGCTCTTTGATCTTCTCTAATCTCATGGAGGATGATGGAGTGCTCTTGGTGCTCCATCCTTAGCTGTCCCATGTTGGAACTTAATTCTCCTAGGGAGGTGTTGATTTGCTCCCAATAATTCTGTGGAGGGAAGTGCATCCCCTAAGGCATCTCAGGGATTTCATGATGAGGAATTTCCTCATGCTCTTGTTGAGGTCCATAAGTGGACTCTCTTAGTGATGAGCTTTTGAGATGAATCTCTCCATCTCCCATGACTTAGAAGTGGAAGCTTTTGCCTTCCCTTTCCTCTTTCTTGAGGTTTTTCTGGCCTTAGGTGCCATTAATGGTTATGGAAAAACAAAAAGAAATGCTTTTACCACACCAAACTTAGAAGGTTTGCTCGTCCCCGAGCAAAAGAAGAAAGAAAGTAGTAGAAGAAGAAGAGAATGTAAGAGAGGGAGAGACGTGTGTATTCGGCCAAGGGAAGAAGAAAGGGTTGTGTTGTGTGAAAATGAAGAAGGAAGGAGGGGTTTATATAGGGGTGGAATGGGGTTTAGGGTTCGGCCATTAGGGTTGGGTTTGGGAGGGAAAAGAGTTTGAATTTTGGAGGTAGGTGGGGTTTATGGGGAAGAGTGGATGGATGTGAATGGTGAAGAGGTGATGGGGAAGAGTGATTGAGGTGATTGGTGAAGGGTATTTGGGGAAGAGAGTTATGAAAAGGTGTGAAGAGGAGAGAAGAAGTGGTAGGGATCCTGTGGGGTCAAGGACTTAACATCCCTGCTCCAATTAGGCGTGTAAAACTCCTTTGCTGTGCAATCCTGGTGTTTAACGCCAGACTGCTGCTTGTTTCTGGCGTTTAAACGCCAGAATGCTCCTCCTCCAGGGTGTGCTATTTTTAATGCTGTTTTTTTATTTTTCAGTAGTTTTTGTGACTCCACATGATCATCAACCTAATAAAACATGAATTAACAGAAAGAAAATAAAATAGATATAATTAAATAACATTGGGTTGCCTCCCAACAAGCGCTTCATTAATGTCAATAGCTTGACAGTGAGCTCTCATGGAGCCTCACAGATGTGCAGAGCATTGTTGGGACCTCCCAACACCAAACTTAGAGTTTGGTTGTGGCCTCCCAATACCAAACTTAAAGTTTGACTGTGGGGGCTTTGGTTGACTCTGCAGTGAGAGAAGCTTTTCATGCTTCCTCTCCATGGTTACAGAAGGAGATCCTTGAGTTTTAAACACAAGGTTGTCCTCATTCAGTTGAAGGATCAACTCTCCTCTGTCCACATCAATCACAGCTTTTGCTGTGGCTAGGAAGGGTCTTCCAAGGATGATGGATTCATCCTCATCCTTCCCTGTGTCTAGGATTACGAAATCAGCAGGGATGTAAAGGCCTTCAACCTTTACTAACACATCCTCTACTAGTCTATAAGCCTGTTTTCTTGAGTTGTCTGTCATCTCTAATGAGATTCTGGCAGCTTGCACCTCAAAGATCCCAAGTTTCTCCATTACAGAGAGTGGCATTAACTTTATTCCTGACCCCAGGTCACACAGAGCCTTCTCAAAGGTCATGGTGCCTATGTTATAGGGAATTAGGAATTTACCAGGATCCTGTTTCTTTTGAGGTAGTTTCTGCCTATCCAATGCATTTAGTTCATTGGTGAGCAAGGGAGGTTCATCTTTCCAAGTCTCATTACCAAATAATTTGGCATTCAGCTTCATGATTGCACCAACGTACTTAGCAACTTGCTCCTCAGTAACATCTTCATTCTCTTTAGAAGAAGAATACTCATCAGAGCTCATGAAGGGCAGAAGGAGGTTCAATAGAATCTCTATGGTCTCTAGTTGAGCCTCAGATTCCTTTGGTTCCTCAAAGGGAAACTCCTTATTGGTCACTGAACGTCCCAGGAGGTCTTCCTCACTAGGTTTCACGTCCTCCTCCTCCCTTGCAGGTTCGGCCATGATGGTCAAATCAATGGCCTTGCACTCTCTCTTTGGATTTTCTTCTGTATTGCTTGGGAGAGTACTAGGAGGAGTTTCAGTGACCCTTTTACTCAGCTGGCCCACTTGTGCCTCCAAGTTTCAGAGACTATATTTGCTAAGCTAGATGGATTCTGCTCAGAGTTCTCTGTCTGTTGCTGAGTGGATGATGGAAAAGGCTTGCTATTGCTAAACCTGTTTCTTCCACCATTATTAAAGCCTTGTTGAGGCTTTTGTTGATCCTTCCATGAGAAATTTGGATAATTTCTCCATGAGGGATTATAGGTGTTTCCATAGGGTTCACCCATGTAATTCACCTCTGCTATTGTAGGGTTCTCAGGATCATAAGCTTCTTCTTCAGAAGATGCCTCTATAGTACTATTGGATGATTCCTTCAATCCATTCAGACTCTGAGAAATCATATTGACTTGCTGAGTCAATATTTTATTCTGAGCCAATATGGCATTCATAGTATCAATTTCAAGAACTCCCTTCCTCTGAGGCGTCCCATTACTCACAGGATTCCTTTCAGAAGTGTACATGAACTGGTTATTAGCAACCATGTCAATGAGTTCTTGAGCCTCTGCAGGCATTTTCTTTAGGTGAATGGATCCACCTGCAAAATGGTCCAATAACATCTTTGATAACTCAGACAGACCATCATAGAATATATCCAGGATGGTCCATTCTGAAAGCATGTCAGAAGGATACTTTTTGGTTAGTTCCTTGTATCTCTCCCAAGCTTCATAGAGGGATTCACCTTCTTTCTGTTTGAAGGTTTGAACATTCACTCTAAGCTTGCTAAGCTTTTGAGGAGGAAAGAACTTGGCTAAGAAAGCCGTGACCAGCTTATCCCAAGAGTTCAGGCTGTCTTTAGGTTGAGAGTCCAACCATATTCTAGCTCTGTCTCTTACAGCAAACGGGAAAAGCATAAGCCTGTAGACCTCGGGATCAACCCCATTGGTCTTAACAGTATCACAGATCTGTAAGAATTCAGTTAAGAACTGAAAAGAATCTTCTGATGGAAGTTCATAAAACTTGCAGTTCCGTTGCATTAGAGAAACTAATTGAGGTTTAAGCTCAAAATTGTTTGCTCCAATGGTAGGAATTGAGATGCTTCTTCCATGTAAGTTGGAATTGGGTGCAGTAAAGTCACCAAGCATCTTCCTTGCACCACCACCATTGTTATTGGTTTCGGCCTTCTCTACTTCTTTTTTGAAAATTTCAGTAAAGTCCTCTTCAGAGTGTTGTGTTTTAGCTTCTCTTAGCTTCCTCTTCAGAGTCCTTTCAGGTTCCGGATCAGCTTCAACAAGAATGTTCTTATCCTTGCTCCTGCTCATGTGAAAAAGAAGAGAACACAAAAGAAAATATGGAATCCTCTATGTCACAGTATAGAGATTCCTTATGTAAGTATAAGAAGAGAAGAGTAGCAAAAAGAAAAAGATAAGAATCCAAACACAGGGAAGAGGAATGGGTTCAAATTCTTGAGTGAAAGAGGGGTGTTAGTAGATGAATAAATAAACAGAAGGGGATGAGAGATGAGAAAATTCGAAAATTAAACAAAATAAAATAAAAATCTTTTTTGTTTTTTAAAAATTAAAGTTAAAATTTGAAAATTAGAAAGAAAAATGAAATTAATTTAAATTGAAATTTAAAATAATTAGTTGATTAAAATTGAATTTTGAAAAAGAGGGAAGGGATTTTCGAAAATTAGAGAGAGAGAGCTAGTTAGGTAGTTTTGAAAAAGATAAGAATCAAACAAAAAGTTAAGTGGTTAATTGAAAAAAGATTTGAAAATCAAATTTTTAAAAGATAAGAAGTTAGAAAAGATTTAGAAAGGATATTGAAATTGATTTTGAAAAAGATGTGATTGAAACTTATTTTGAAAAAGATTTGAAAAAGAAATTTAAAAAGATTTGATTTTGAAAATTAAAGTTGATTACCTGACTAACAAGAAACAAAAAGATATGATTTTAAAAATATAAAGATTGAACCTTTCTTAATAGGCAAGTAACAAACTAAAAATTTTTGAATCAATCACATTAATTGTTAGCATTAATTTTGAAAATATGAAACAAAAATAAGAAAAAGATTTTTGAAAATCATTTTGAAATTTTCGAAAATCATAAAAGAAAAATGAGAAAGATTTGATTTTTGAAAAAGATTTGAAAAAGGATAGAATTTTTAAATTGAAAATTTGATTTGACTCATAAGAAACAACTTAATTTTAAAAAGTTTTGAAAAAGTCAACTCAAATTTTCGAAAATTTATGAGAGAAAAAGGGAAAGATATTTTTTTTTATTTTTGAATTTTTAATGATGTGAGAAAAACACAAAAAAGACACAATGCATGAAAATTTTGGATCAAAACAAACGATGCATGCAAGAACACTATGAATGTCAAGATGAACACCAAGAACACTTTGAATGTCAAGATGAACATCAAGAACATATTTTTGAAAATTTTTAAGAAAAGAAAAATATGCAAGACACCAAACTTAGAAATTTTCAATAATTAGACACTAACAAATTAAAAATGCATATGGAAAACAGGAAAAGACACAAGACATAAAAATGCAAAGATCAAACAAAGCAATTCATCAAGAACAACTTGAAGATCATGAAGAACATATGCATGAGTTTTTGAAAAATGCACAAATTTTAAAAACATACAATTGACACCAAACTTAAAATTTGACTCAAGACTCAAACAAGAAACACAAAAAATATTTTTGATTTTATGATTTTATATATTTTTTTGGATTTTTTTGAAAATTATTTTTGAAAAAAACGCAAACAAATAAAAAATTTTTGAAAGATTTTTTTTTTTTGAAAACTTTTTGAAAAGAAAATTACCTAATCTGAGCAACAAGATGAACCGTCAGTTGTCCAAACTTGAACAATCCCCGGTAACGGTGCCAAAAACTTGGTGCACGAAATTGCGATCATCAACAATGGCGCCAAAGACTTGGTGCTCTCAGACGTGAATCACACTTTGTCACAACTTCGCACAACTAACCAGCAAGTGCACTGGGTCGTCCAGGTAATAAACCTTAAGTGAGTAAGGGTCGATCCCACGGAGATTGTCGGCTTGAAGCAAGCTATGGTCACCTTGTAAATCTCAGTCAGGCGGATTCAAATGGTTATGGTAAATTGATAATTAAAATATAAATAGGATAGAGATACTTATGTAATTCATTGGTGAGAATTTCAGATAAGCGTATAGAGATGCTTTCGTTCCTCCTGAACCTCTGCTTTCCTGCTGTCTTCATCCAATCATTCCTACTCCCTTCCATGGCAAGCTGTATATAGGGCATCACCGTTGTCAATGGCTACATCACATCCTCTTTGTGAAAATGGTCCAATGCGCTGTCACTACATGGCTAATCATTTGTCGATTCTCGATCATACTGGAATAGGATTTACTATCCTTTTGCATCTGTCACTACGCCCAGCACTCGCGAGTTTGAAGCTCGTCACAGTCATCCCTTCCCAGATCCTACTCGGAATACCACAGACAAGGTTTAGAACGGAAGTGGTTGTCAGGCATGCATTCATAGGTGAGAATGGTGATGAGCGTCACATAATTATCATATTCATCATGTTCTTGGGTGCGAATGAACATCTTAGAATAGGAATAAGCTTGAATTGAATAGAAAAATAATAGTACTTTGCATTAATTCATGAGGAACAGCATAGCTCCACACCTTAATCTATGGTGTGTAGAAACTCTACCGTTGAGAATACATAAGAACAAGGTCCAGGCATGGCCGAGAGGCCAGCCGCCCTAAATAGCATATGAATTCGAAAATAGGGAAAAAGGAACTCCCCTTACAATAGTAAAAAGTTCTATTTATGCTAAACTAGTTACTAGGGTTACAGGAATGAGTAAATGATGTAGAAATCCACTTCTGGGGCCCACTTGGTGTGTGCTTGGGCTGAGCATTAAGCTTTACATGTGTAGAGGCTTCTCTTGGAGTTGAACGCCAGTTTGTAACCTGTTTTTGGCGTTTAACTTCACTTTGCAACCTGTTTCTGGCGTTTAACTCTAGAATGCAACATGGAACTGCCGTTGAATGCCAGTTTGCGTCGTCTAAACTCGGGCAAAGTATGGACTATTACATATTGCTGGAAAGCCCTAGATGTCTACTTTCCAACTCAATTGAGAGCGCACCATTTGGAGTTCCATAGCTCCAGAAAATCCACTTTGAGTGTAGGGAGGTCAGAATCCAATAGCATCTGCAGTCCTTCTTCAGCCTCTGAATCAGATTTTTGCTCAAGTCCCTCAATTTCAGCCAGAAAATACCTGAAATCATAGAAAAATACACAAACTCATAGTAAATTCTAGAAATGTGATTTTTATTTAAAAACTAATAAAATTATACTAAAAACTAACTAAATTATACTAAAAACTATGTAAAAACAATGCCAAAAAGCGTATAAATTATCCGCTCATCAAGCCTTAATGAGTGGTTACAATTTTTAACCACTATTTTTGTTCATTGTGTGTTACGCTCCTTCTATGATTGTAATCTTGGTTTTTCTTGATTCTTTATTTCCAATGTTTGATGTTTTGAGGCCATTTTTTTATATTAAACTCACTCACCCATATGGACCTACCCTTGCAGCTACCTTTATTAACCCCTTTTGAGCCTCTTAATTCCCTTTGTTCTAATTGTTAGCACATCACAATCCTAAGCGAAAAACCATGAATTACCTTGAATTGCATCTTTGATTAGCTTAGGTTGAGGAATGTGTTTCATTTAAGTGTGGAGGGGGGGATTTTGGGAAACATTGGTAGTGAATGAAAAAGTTTGTATTGGGTATGCATTGAAAAAGAAAAATTTTGGAAAATGGGTGCACATTCATGTATCAATTTGCTTTAACCATATGTGTTTGTTGTAGAAAAAGAAAAAGAAATAGAAAAAAATATATGGAAAAATAATAAGAAGGGACAAAGGTTGCCCCAAAGAAAAGAAAAAAAATGAATAAGAAATGCATATGTAGACTTGGATGAAAAAGATCCATAAATGTGTATAAAATGGGAATAGGAAGTTAGGTTGCATAGTTTGTGAATTGGTTGATATAGGTTAAGTTGGATATTTAAACTAATCAAGGATTCAATTTAGTCCACTTAGCCATATCTATCCCACCTAACCCTAACCCCATTACAACCCTCTAAAGACCTCACGATACTTGCACTCACGCATCACACATTTATTGATTGTTAGATGAAAAGCAAATCCTTGAAAGCATGATTAGGAGGGGACTTGAGTGATTAAACCCTAAAACACCAAGCGTTGAGAGTGTATACACACCTAGTGAGGGTTCGAACACTCAACTCTAAGTTCCCATACTTCTTATCATGTATTCTTACAAGTTGCTTCATTTTGATGAGTTAAATCAATTCTCTAGATTGTGATTGCATTGAGCTATTTCTTTGCTTTGCCCTATTTGTCTATACTTTTGCTTGGGAATTTGATTGTTTGTTTTCACCAAATCAATAGGACATTATAGTTAGATAGATATATATAGTATATACATACTTGCATGCATATAGATAGTTGCATTCAATAAGTTGTTTCCCTTTGATCATTCTCCTTGTTTGTTTTAGCATGAGGACATGCTATTGTTTAAGTGAGGGGGAATTAATGAATCCATATTTGATGAGATATTTTGGATTGATTTGAGTGGATTTCATCACATAAACCTACACTTAAACACCAAAATAGCATACTTTTGTGTTTGATCCCTAAATTGACCCTAAATGTGAAAACATGCGTTTTGTGCTTAAATTGAGCAATTTTATTCCACTTTTATGCCATTCGATGCCATGACTTGTTTGTTGAGTGATTTCAGGCTCTAGAGGCAAGATTGGCTAACGAAAAGTGGAAAAAAACATGTACAACGGAGAAAACATGAAGAAAACAAGGAAAAGCACACACAGCAGAGCGTGCATGCACATAAGATGGAATTAGCATGTATGTGTGCGCACAAGCACCGGTGCGTACACACAGGATAACATTCAGCGACGTATGCGTACGCACACATCTGTGCGTACGCACAGGACCCTGCACATGGATTCATTAATGAAACACGTGATCCGCGAATTTGGGGGCCTTTGGCCCAGTTTTGGAGGACTTTATGCTGAATGGGAAGTGCTATATAAAAGGGAAATGATCACATATGAAGGCATTAATGTAGGAGGCCTCATTCTACATTCTTTAGCATATTTAATTAGGAGTAGGAGTAGTGTAGAGTAGATAATTCTCTCCTAGGGTTTATGTAGCTTTCATGTAGTATTTTATAGCAAGCTTTGATCTTGGATTTTACTCATCTTTTATAAGTACTCTTTAATTTCCTCTTTATTTTCACTACTTTTGCCTTTATTTTCTTATGGTTCAAGTACTTTGTTTATATATGCAATTTTGAGTTCTTAAAGTTTTGACTGATGAATTTCATATTTCAAGCTTTATATATGCTTGTTTGATTGTCTCTTGTTGATATTGTTGATAGTTGGTTATAGTTTTCTATTTTTCCTTGCAATTTTTCATGTTTTGCTTTTATGCACACAAGGTGTTCGTGAAAATGCCAACTTTAGATTTTGAGTAGATTTTCGCACCTTGGCTTGGGATTTGAGTTTCTAGGATACTAGAATCATGATATCCGACATTTAGTGATAATTCTTGGGCAGTTAATTGATTCTTATTTCCATTGACGCTAGCTTTTTACCAACAAGTTTGGTATGTTAGCTAGGACTTATGGATTAAGGTCAATTATGCTTGCTTGACTTACTCCTCGATGTTAGGGGTTGACTAAGCAAGATTGACTAATCATAATTATCATAGTTGTGGTTATGGCGATGATAGGATTCCTTGGACTCTCATCCTCAAGTCAAGGCCCTTTTATACATTTATAGCATTTTCACTAGTTTTGATCTTGTTTTCCTTTTACTTGCTTTGATTCCAATTTTAATTATCTCTTTGTTCTTTTATTGCTTAGTTCTTTTAATCTTTTGTTCTTTGATTGCACAACCCTTTCTCCTAACAACCGAAAGCATGACACTTCAATTGCTTTCCTAGGGAGAACGACCCGAGGTTGAAAGACTCTCGGTTTATATGTTTTGTATTTGAATTAAACTTTGATGTTGGTTGATTGTTGGGTTGGGACTATACTTACAACGCCAATTCTATTTTGATGAAAATTCCTAATCCACTTTGGGCCCTTATCAGCATACGCACAGGTATGTGTGCGTACGCACACTATGTGAAAAGTGGAAGGTGTGCGCTCGCACAAGGTGTGCGAATGCTCTGAACAGAAAGGGGATCAAGAAGTGTGCGCATGCTGTAACGACCCAATTTTCAATATGTCTAGATCATACCGGAAACTGAGCGCTACCAATTTTTCTTCCTAATTATTATCTATTATTTATCATATGAGCCTGATTTGTTGTTAAAAACGTAGTCAATTTGCGAGGTATTTTTTTTTTTTGAAAATGTTTGGATTAATAGACAGAATCATTCATAATCAATTCACAAGTAATAACAGATAAAATAGTTATAAACAACCACACATACATACATCACAAGTAGTTGACAACATTCGGTGATTTAGCCTTTATTAGAGTATAGACTTTTAGTTAGAACACCCCTAGATATAGCTAGATAATAACTATATACATATACATACATACAACATCACAGGTCCTGACCTATTCAAGAGGTCCCTAAGCTGGCACCTAGGCTAGCCTAGACTCTATACTCACATAGTCCCTCTAAACTACTAAAGCGAGGGAAAGTATGTTCTAGGTCTTCAAAACTCAAGTCAGGTGGAATGTCATCAAAAGGTAGAACATCATCCGCTACTCCTCTGCACGACCAGACATTGCCATAGGACATCTCTCTGGTACCTCATGAAGTAGCCACACAACAGGAGTCTCGTACACAGGATTTAGGTTAAAGTTCACGTTCAAACGGGGTGTAGACATCAGCTGGTCTCACAGTACATACATATAAACAGAGAATGAGATTCACCCTAGACTCAGAAGACTACCTAGAGCAGAATCCTTTTTAGGAACGATCGTCAGCGAATTACGGAAGGGTACTCATGCTTCCATCTGAAAGGGGAAGGGAGAGAGAAGCGGTAAGAACTAGGGAGTTCTTAGTATGGCCGGGATTATTAGTTAAGTTCATTAATTCTATGTTATTTAGCAGATAAATAGCAGAATACAGAAAAGTAGTAAACAGAAGATACAAATAAATAGAGAAGAGAGAGAAAACATATAGCAGAATACAAACAAAAGAATACAAGAAAATAATACGAACACAGACAGAGAGAATAGAATACAAACAAAGAAAGCATACATTCATGCGACAATCATAATAGAGAAAATGCGTAACCAAGTATGATGCATGTCTGTCCTATGTAGGCCATGAGCTCACGTGTCGGTTTACACCCTGCAGCCCGACATTACCTAGGAACAAGTCCCAAATATGGTTTCCCTTTGTGTCCTTAGTGCATATGTGTCAGTGGTAAGAATACCACTCCTTCGTGACTACCGGCAGTCGGCGCAAAGCTCGACCCCATAATATATGCACAAGGGGAAACAGTGATCCTCAGTTCGTGGGTGTCCCCGAGATCAATTCACAAACAAAACAATGATCTTCAGTTCGTGGGTTTCCCCGAGATCAACATACAACAACAAACATGATCCTCACTTCATGGGCTATACCCGAGATCAATACTCAACAATATAGTAATCTTTAGTTCGTGGGTTATACCAGAGATCAACATACAACAGTTCATGGGTTATTCCCGTAATAATGATTACCATTTCATGGGTTCTTCCCGCATATAAAATAGTTAATAGTTCGTAGGTTTCCCCGAGATCAATGATCATTCAGTTCGTGGGTACTTCCCGTATTTAACCAATTATTCGTCCGTGGGTTTTACTACTCTTTTCTCTTTGTCTGTTTATTCTGCTCTGATTACTCTTTTCTCTGTATTTGTTTCCTCTGCTCTCATTACTCTTTTCTCTATATCCCTATTACTCTTTTTTTCTTTATCTCTTTACTTTATTCTGATTACTCTGTTCTTTGTGTTACTTTATTCTGCTCTGATTTCTCTGTTTAACGTTTATTTTTAAGGCTTATGTAAATTTCGGAATGAATAGTTAGCCTGTTCCAAGTATAGGTTCATTAAGTCTATACTGAAACAGTTTAACTTTTCATATAATACCTAACCCTAGTCGCAACTCAAGGACTAACTATGTTGCTCCTAGTTCGTTTACTAATCTCTGTCTGTTTTTTTGTCATTAAAACATTACAGACTTTTTCTTTGGTTTTTATCTTTTCTTTAACTTTTTATTTTTTATTTATCTTTGCCTCACTAAGATGTTATTACCACTCCCTAAGTGTTTTATGAAGGTAATTATGAGATTCTGCGCTTAAAGTTGTCTTTCTAAAGCTTTTATAGAAAACTACCTTTTTTGCATTATTTTATTATTTTTATTTAAATATTATTTTTAATTAAATATTATTATTTAATATTTTATTATTATTTATTATTTTATCATTAAATTTTTGAAAATTATCTTGCCTTTACCTTTTTACTTTCAAAATTAACTTTTTACCCTGGTAACTTTTAATATTTCTACTTTAACCACCCTAACTTTCAGAAATTACCAAATAACCCCTCAAACACCAAAATATTTACTTCCTTGCCCTTTCTAAGATCTAAAAGGTGTTCTTCAATGTTCTTCCTCACACTCAAAGTGTTCTTCGTGTTCTTCATAAATTCTTCAGATTCTTTCTCTGTTTTTACCCGTTTTTCTGTCTTTTCAGCAATTGATTTTTACCAAAATTCAAAAGAAATTCCCAGCCACTAAAACTCCATCTTTTCTACATGTTTTTAACACAAATTGAACCCCAATTTAAGCTCTAGGTTTTCGTTTTCCAGCAGCCACAAGAACACACATTCATAGCATGAATTTTATCAAATTTCATCAAATTTTCACCAAAATTTCAACAAGAATTACTCATACAAACAATCAATTTCAAGCACAGCTGGTGCGCAGAAATTGTGATTACACTTTGATTATGTAAAATTCATCGCTCTTTCTTTCCCTGGTAATGGCGCCAAAAACATGATGCCAATACCACGGTTCACAACTTCGCACAACTAACCAGCAAGTGCACTGGGTCGTCCAAGTAATACCTTACGTGAGTAAGGGTCGAATCCCACGGAGATTGTTGGTATGAAGCAAGCTATGGTCACCTTGCAAATCTCAGTCAGGTAGGGTTAAATGTGATTGGATTAGATAATTAAAAGATAAATAATGAAGGATAGAAATACTTATGTAATTCATTGGTGAGAATTTCAGATAAGCGAATAGAGATGCTTTTCGTTCCTCTGAACCTTTGCTTTCCTGCTGCCTTCATCCAATCAGTCTTACTCCTTTCCATGGCTGGCTTTATGTGATACATCACCATTGTCAATGGCTACTTTCGGTCTTCTCTTGGGAAAATGATCCAAATGCCCTGTCACGGCATGGCTAATCGTCTGGAGGCATCACCCTTGTCAATGGTTTCACCTTATCCTCTCAGTGAAAATGATCAACGCACCCTGTCACGGCACAGCTATTCATCTGTCGGTTCTCGATCATGCTGGAATAGGATTTACTATCCTTTTGCATCTGTCACTAACGCCCAGCACTCGCGAGTTTGAAGCTCGTCACAGTCATCCAATCATTGAATCCTACTCGGAATACCACAGACAAGGTTTAGACCTTCCGGATTCTCTTGAATGCCGCCATCATTCTAGCTTACACCACGAAGATTCTGATTAAGATATCTAAGAGATACTCATTCAATTCTAATGTAGAACGGAGGTGGTTGTCAGGAACGCGTTCATAGGGAATGATGATGATTGTCACGTTCATCACATTCAGGTTGAAGTGTGAATGAATATCTTAGAAGCGAAATAAGATGAATTGAATAGAAAACAGTACTACTTTGCATTAATCTTTGAGGAACAGCAGAGCTCCACACCTTAATATATGGAGTGTAGAAACTCTATCGTTAAAAATACATAAGTGAAAGGTCCAGGCATGGCCGAATGGCCAGCCCCTCTGATCTAAGAACCAGGTGTCCAAAGATATCTAATACAATAGTAAAAGGTCCTATTTATAATAAACTAGCTACTAGGGTTTATAGAAGTAAGTAATTGATGCATAAATCCACTTCCGGGGCCCACTTGGTGTGTGCTTGGGCTGAGCTTGAGTGTTACACGTGTAGAGGTCATTCCTGGAGTTGAACGCCAGTTTTGGTGCCAGTTTGGGCGTTGAACTCCACTTTGCAACTTGTTTCTGGCGCTGGACGCCAGAATTGGGCAGAGAGCTGGCGTTGAACGCCAGTTTACGTCGTCGAAACTTGGGAAAAGTATGGACTATTATACATTGCTGGAAGGCTCTGGATGTCTACTTTCCAACGCTATTGGAAGCGCGCCATTTCGACTTCTGTAGCTCCAGAAAATCCACTTTGAGTGCAGGGAGGTCAGAATCCAACAGCATCAGCAGTCCTTTTTCAACCTCTGAATCTGATTTTTGCTCAAGTCCCTCAATTTCAGCCAGAAAATACCTGAAATCACAGAAAAACACACAAACTCATAGTAAAGTCCAGAAATGTGAATTTAACATAAAAACTAATGAAAACATCCCTAAAAGTAACTAGATCCTACTAAAAACATACTAAAAACAATGTCAAAAAGCGTATAAATTATCCGCTCATCACAACACCAAACTTAAATTGTTGCTTGTCCCCAAGCAACTGAAAATCAAATAGGATAAAAAGAAGAGAATATACTATTAATTCCAAACTATCAAAGAAACATAGCTTCAATCATATGAGCGGGACTTATAGCTTTTTGCCTCTTGAATAGTTTTGGCATCTCACTTTATCCATTGAAGTTCAGAATGATTGGCATCTATAGGAACTCAGAGTTTAGATAGTGTTATTGACTCTCCTAGTTCAGTATGATGATTCTTGAACACAGCTTCTTTATGAGTCTTGGCCGTGGCCCTAAGCACTTTGTTTTCCAGTATTACCACCGGATACATAAATGCCACAGACACATAATTGGGTGGACCTTTTCAGATTGTGACTCAGCTTTGCTAAAGTCCCCAATTAGAGGAGTCCAGGGTTCTTAAGCACACTCTTTTTTTTGCTTTGTACCTTGACTTTAACCGCTCAGTCTCAAGTTTTCACTTGACACCTACACGCCACAAGCACATGGTTAAGGACAGCTTGGTTTAGCCGCTTAGACCTGGATTTTATTCCTTTAGGCCCTCCTATCCACTGATGCTCAAAGCCTTGGGATCCTTTTTATTTGCCCTTGCCTTTTGGTTTTAAGGGTTATTGGCTTTTTGCTCTTGCCTCTTGGTTTTAAGAGCTTTTGGCTTTTTCTGCTTGCTTTTGCTCCTCTTTTTTTTTTCCTATTTTTTTTCTCTGCAAGCTTTGTTCTTTGCTGCTTTTTCTTGCTTCAAGAATCATTTTTATGATTTTTCAGATTATCAAATAACATGTCTCCTTGTCATCATTCTTTCAAGAGCCAACATATTTAACATTCTTAAACAACAACTTCAAAAGACATATGCATTGTTCAAGCATACATTCAGAAAACAAGAAGCATTGTCACCACATCAATATAATTAAGCTAAGTTCAAGGATAAATTCAAAACTCATGTACTTCTTGTTCTTTTGAATTAAAACATTTTTCATTTAAGAGAGATGATGGATTCATAGGACATTCATAACTTTAAGACATAGTTACTAACTACTAATGATCATGTAATGAAGACACAAACATAGATAAGCACATAACATAGAAAACGAAAAACAGAGAAAGTAAGAACAAGGAATGAGTCCACCTTAGTGATGGTGGCGTTTCCTCCTTGAGGAACCAATGATGTCCTTGAGCTCTTCTATGTCTTTTCCTTGTCTTTGTTGCTCCTCCCTCATTGCTTTTTGATCTTCTCTTATTTCATGGAGCATGATGGAGTGCTCTTGATGTTCCACCCTTAATTGTCCCATGTTGGCACTTAATTCTCCTAGGGAGGTGTTGATTTGCTCCCAATAATTTTGCAGAGGAAAATGCATTTGAGGCATCTCCGGGATCTCATGGTGATGAGCTTCTTGCGCCTCTTGAGCTCCATAAATGGGCTCTCTTGCTTGCTCCATCTTTTTCTTAGTGATGGGCTTCTCTTTCTTAATAGGAATGTCTCCTTCTATAAAAGCTCCAGCTGAGTAACATAGATGGAAGATAAGATGAGGAAAAGCTAGCCTTGCCATGTGGGATGACTTTTCGGCTATTTTGTAGAGTTCATTAGAGATGACTTCATGAACTTCTATTTCCTCTCCAATCATGATGCTATGAATCATGATGGCCCGATCCACAGTAACTTCAGATCCACGTAGTTCTTTGGATCCGGGTTCTTACTTTGATCATGGTTCTTGGTGATCCATGCATTGGCATAGAACTCTTGAACCATTAGGATGCCGACTTGTTGGATGGGATTTTTTAGAACTTCCCAACCTCTTCTTTGAATTTCATGTCGGATCTCCGGATACTCATTTCTTTTGAGTTTGAAAGGGACCTCGGGGATCACCTTCTTCTTGGCCACAACATCATAGAAGTGGTCTTGATGGGCTTTGGAGATGAACCTTTCCATCTCCCATGACTCGGAGGTGGAAGCTTTTATCTTCCCTTTCCCCTTTCTAGAGGATTCTCCGGTCTTAGGTGCCATCAATGGTAATGGAAAAACAAAAAGCTTATGCTTTTACCACACCAAACTTAGAATATTGCTCGCCCTCGAGTAATAAAAGAAAGAATAGAGGAAGAAGAAGAAGAAAATATGGAGAAGAGGGGTGAAGTGTGTTTCGGCCAAGTAGAGAGGAGAGGGTTGTGTTGTGTGAAAATGAGGAAGAATGGAGGGCTATATATAGGGGAGGGAGGGGGTTAAGGTTCGGCCATTTAGGGTGGGTTTGGGTGGGAAATTGGTTTTGAATTTTGAAGGTAGGTGGAGTTTATGAGGTAGGTTTATGGGGAAGAGTGGATGGATGTGAGTGGTGAAGAGGTGATGGGGAAGAGAGATTGAGGTGATTGGTAAAGGGTTTTTGGGGAAGAGTGTTTATGGGATTTTGTGAAAGAGGGGTGAGAAGATGTGAGTGGAGGTAGGTGGGGATCCTGTGGGGTCCACAGATCCTGAGATGATCCTGTGGGGTCCACAGATCCTGAGATGATCCTGTGGGGTCCACAGATCCTGAGGTGTTCAAGGATTTACAACCTTGCACCAAATTAGGCATGCAAAATGCCCTTGCACACAACTCTGGGTGTTCAGCACCAGGTTGGTGCCCATTTTGGGCGTTCAACGCCCATTTACTAGCCATTTCTGGCGTTGAACGCCAGAACCATGCTTGTTCTGGGCGTTCAGCGCCAGGATGCTGCCCATTTTGGGCGTTCAGCGCCAGAACCATGCTTTGTTCTGGCGTTGAACGCCAGACAGGTGCTTCCTCCAGGGTGTGATTTTTCTTCTGTTGTTTTTGATTCCGTTTTCAATTTTTTTATTTATTTTGTGACTCCACATGATCATGCACCTACAAAGACATATAATTAAGAAAAAAAATAGAGTTAGATAAATAGAAATTGGGTTGCCTCCCAACAAACGCTTCTTTAATGTCAATAGCTTGACAGTGGGCTCTCATGGAGCCTCACAGATGTTCAGAGCTTTGTTGAGACTCTCCAACACCAAACTTAGAGTTTGGATATGGGAGTTCAACACCAAACTTAGAGTTTGGTTGTGGCCTCCCAACACCAAACCTAGAGTTTGACTGTGGGGGCTTTGTTTGACTCTGCTTTGAGAGAAGCTTTTTATGCTTCCTCTCCATGGATGCAGAAAGAGATCCTTGAGTTGTAAATACAAGGTTGTCCTCATTCAATTAAAGGATTAATTCTCCCCTGTCCACATCAATCACAGCTCTTGCTGTGGCTAGGAAAGGTCTTTCTAGGATGATGGATTCATCCTCTTCCTTTCCAGTATCCAGGACTATGAAATCAGTAGGGATGTAAAGGCCTTCAACCTTTACTAACACGTCCTCTACTTGTCCATAAGCCTGTTTTCTTGAATTGTCTGCCATCTCTAATGAGATTTTAGCAGCTTGCACCCCATAGATTCCCAGTTTCTCTATTACAGAGAGGGGCATGAGGTTTATCCCTGAACCAAGGTCACACAGAGCCTTAAAAATCATGGTGCCTATAGTACAAGGTATTATGAACTTTCCAGGATCCTGTCTCTTCTGAGGCAATGTCAGTTGATCCAGATCACTTAGTTCATTGATAAACAAGGGAGGTTCAACTTCCCAAGTATCAATGCCAAATAATTTGGCATTCAGCTTCATGATTGCACCAAGAAACTTGGCTGTTTGCTCTTCAGTAACATCCTCATTCTCTTCAGAAGAGGAATACTCATCAGAGCTCATGAATGGCATAAAAAGGTTTAATGGGATCTCTATGGTCTCTAGATGAGCCTCAGAGTCCTTTGGTTCCTCAGAGGGAAGCTCCTTATTGATCACTGGACGTCCCAGGAGGTCTTCCTCCTTGGAATTCACATCCTCCTCTCCCTCATTGGGTTCGGCCATTTTGGTTATGTCAATGGCCTTGCACTCTCCTTTTGGATTTTCTTCTGTATTGCTTGGGAGAGTGCTAGGAGGGATTTCAGTGATCCTTTTACTCAGCTAGCCCACTTGTGCTTCCAAATTTCTAATGGAAGACCTTATTTCATTCATGAAACTTACAGTGGCCTTGGATAGATCAGAGACTAAGTTTGCTAAGCTAGATGGATTCTGCTCAGAATTCTCTATCTGTTGCTGAGTGGATGATGGAAAAGGCTTGCTATTGCTAAACCTGTTTCTTCCACCATTATTAAAGCCTTGTTGAGGCTTTTGATCCTTTCATGAGAAATTTGGATGATTTCTCCATGATGAGTTATAGGTGTTTCCATAAGGTTCACCTAAGTAATTCACCTCTGCTATTGCAGGGTTCTCAGGATCATAAGCTTCTTCTTCATAAGAAGCCTCTTGAGTACTGTTGGATGCAGCTTGCACTCCATTCAGACTCTGAGAGATCATATTGACTTGCTGAGTCAATATTTTATTCTGAGCCAATATGGCATTCAGAGTATCAATTTCAAGAACTCCTTCTTCATAGGCGTCCCATTATTTACAGGATTCCTTTTAGAAGTCTACATGAACTGGTTATTTGCAACCATGTCAATGAGTTCTTGAGCTTCTGCAGGCGTTTTCTTTAGGTGAATGGATCCACCTGCAGAGGTATCCAATGACATCTTAGATAACTCAGACAGACCATCATAGAATATATCCAAGATGGTCCATTCTGAAAGCATGTTAGAAGGACACTTTTTGGTCAGTCCTTTGTATCTCTCCCAAGCTTCATAGAGGGATTCACCTTCTTTCTGTCTGAAGGTTTGAACATCCACTCTAAGCTTGCTCAGCTTTTGAGGAGGAAAGAACTTGGCTAGGAAAGCCTTGACCAGCTTATCCCAAGAGTTCAGGCTATCCTTAGGTTGAGAGTCCAACCATACTCTAGCTCTGTCTCTTACAGCAAAAGGGAAAAGCATGAGCCTGTAGACTTCAGGATCAACTCCATTAGTCTTAACAGTATCACATATCTGCAAGAATTCAGTTAAGAACTGAAAAGGATCTTCAGATGGAAGTCCATGAAACTTGCAGTTCTGCTGCATCAGAGAAACTAATTGAGGTTTCAGATCAAAGTTGTTTGCTCCAATGGTAGGAATGGAGATGCTTCTTCCATGTAAATTGGAATTTGGTGTAGTAAAGTCACCAAGCATTCTCCTTGCATTGTTGTTGGGTTCGGCTTCCATTTCCTTTACTTGTTCGAAATTTTCAATCAAGTTGTCTCTGGATTGTTGTAATTTAGCTTCTCTTAATTTCCTCTTCAGAGTCCTTTCAGGTTCTGGATCAGCTTCAACAAGAATGCCTTTTTCTCTGTCCCTGCTCATAAGAAAGAGAAGAGAAAAAGAAAAGAAGAGGAATCCTCTATGTCACAGTAAAGAGGTTCCTTATTGTTAGTAGAAGAAGAAAAAGAATAGGGGTGAAGAAGAATGAAGAATCCAAACACAAAGGTAAGGATAGGAGCAGTGATGTGAGATGAAGAGAGGTGTTAGTAGATGAATAAATAAATAGAAGGGGATGAGGGAGAAGAATTTTCGAAAAATAATTTTTGAAAAAGAGTTAGTGATTTTTGAAAAAAAAAAGTTTTTGAAAAATGTTAGTAGTTTTTCGAAAATAAAAAATAAAATAATTAGTTAATTAAAAAGAAATTTTTGAAAAAAAAAGGGAGGATATTTTCAAAAATTAGAGAGAGAGAGAGTTAGTTAGGTAGTTTTGAAAAAGATGAGAATCAAACAAAAAGTTAGTTATTTAGTTGAAACAAATTTTGAAAATCAATTTTGAAGAGATAAGAAGATAGGAAGTTAGAGAAGATATTTTGAAATCAATTTTTTTGAAAAAAATAAGATAGGAAGATATTTTTGAAAAGATATGATTGAAATTAGTTTTGAAAAAGATTTGATTTTTGAAATCACAATTAATGACTTGATTCACAAGAAATCACAATATATGATTCTAGAACTCAAAGTTTGAATCTTTCTTAACAAGTAAGTAACAAACTTGAAATTTTTTTGAATCAAACATTAATTGGTGATGTTATTTTCGAAAATTATGTGATAAAGATAAGAAAAAGATTTTTGAAAAACATTTTTATAATTTTCGAAAATAACTAAGAAAAATGAGAAAGATTTGATTTTTGAAAAATATTTTGAAAAAGATAAGATTTTTAAGTTGAAAATTTGATTTGACTCATAAAAACAACTAGATTTTAAAAATTTTTGAAAAAGTCAAATCTAATTTTCAAAATTATGAGAGAAAAGAGGGAAAGATATTTTTTTTTATTTTTGAATTTTTATGATGAGAGAGAAAAACACTAAAAAGATGCAATGCATGAAATTTTTAGATCAAAACATGTGATGCATGCAAGAATGCTATGAATGTCAAGATGAACGCCAAGAACACTATGAAGATCATGATGAACATCAAGAACATATTTTTGAAAAATTTTTTTTTGCAAAGAAAACATGCAAGACTCCAAACTTAGAATTCTTCAATGGTTAGACACTAAGAATTCAAGAATGCATATGAAAAACAAGAAAAGACACAAAACATGCAAATGCAAAGATCAAACAAGAAGACTTACCAAGAACAACTTGAAGATCATAAAGAACACTATGAATGCATGAAATTTCGAAAAATGCAAGATGCACATGCAATTGACACCAAACTTATAACATGACTCATGACTCAAACAAGAAACAGAAAAATATTTTTGATTTTTATGATTTTCTAATTTTTTGGATTTTTCGAAAATTAATTGAAAAAGGAAAATAAGGATTCCAAAAATTTTTAATATGAATTCCAGGAATCTTGCATTCTTAGTCTAAAGCTTCAGTCCAGGAATTAGACATGGCTCACTAGCCAGCCAAGCTTTTAATGAAAGTTCCAGTCCAAAACACTAGACATGGCCAATGGCCAGCCAAGCTTCAGCAAGATATCAGAATATACTGCTCATTACTTATCAAATATGTAACTTGCCTCTATGCTGATGGTTTGGAAGCCTCAGTCCAAAAGAATTTAGACATGGCTTTGCAGCCAGCCAGGCTTCACGTGCTTCATGAAACACTAGAATTCATTCTTAAAAATTCTGAATAACTTTTCGAAAACAAAAGAAAACATTTTTGTTTTAAAATTTTTTCGAAAACAAAGGAGAAATTTTTTTAAAGATTTTTGAAAAATTTTTGAACACTTTTTGAAAAGAAAACAAAAAGAAAATTACCTAATCTGAGCAATAAGATGAACCGTCAGTTGTCCAAACTCGAACAATCCCCGGCAACGGCGCCAAAAACTTGGTGCGCAGAAATTGTGATTACACTTTGATTATGTAAAATTCATCGCTCTTTCTTTCCCTGGTAATGGCGCCAAAAACATGATGCCAATACCACGGTTCACAACTTCGCACAACTAACCAGCAAGTGCACTGGGTCGTCCAAGTAATACCTTACGTGAGTAAGGGTCGAATCCCACGGAGATTGTTGGTATGAAGCAAGCTATGGTCACCTTGCAAATCTCAGTCAGGTAGGGTTAAATGTGATTGGATTAGATAATTAAAAGATAAATAATGAAGGATAGAAATACTTATGTAATTCATTGGTGAGAATTTCAAATAAGCGAATAGAGATGCTTTTCGTTCCTCTGAACCTTTGCTTTCCTGCTGCCTTCATCCAATCAGTCTTACTCCTTTCCATGGCTGGCTTTATGTGATACATCACCATTGTCAATGGCTACTTTCGGTCTTCTCTCGGGAAAATGATCCAAATGCCCTGTCACGGCACGGCTAATCGTCTGGAGGCATCACCCTTGTCAATGGTTTCACCTTATCCTCTCAGTGAAAATGATCAACGCACCCTGTCACGGCTCGACTATTCATCTGTCGGTTCTCGATCATGCTGGAATAGGATTTACTATCCTTTTGCGTCTGTCACTAACGCCCAGCACTCGCGAGTTTGAAGCTCGTCACAGTCATCCAATCATTGAATCCTACTCGGAATACCACAGACAAGGTTTAGACCTTCCGGATTCTCTTCAATGCCGCCATCATTCTAGCTTACACCACGAAGATTCTGATTAAGAGATCTAAGAGATACTCATTCAATTCTAATGTAGAACGGAGGTGGTTGTCAGGAATACGTTCATAGGGAATGATGATGATTGTCACGTTCATCACATTCAGGTTGAAGTGCGAATGAATATCTTAGAAGCGAAATAAGATGAATTGAATAGAAAACAGTAGTACTTTGCATTAATCTTTGAGGAATAGCAGAGCTCCACACCTTAATCTATGGAGTGTAGAAACTCTACCGTTAAAAATACATAAGTGAAAGGTTCAGGCATGGCCGAATGGCCAGCCCCTCTGATCTAAGAACCAGGTGTCCAAAGATATCTAATACAATAGTAAAAGGTCCTACTTATAATAAACTAGCTACTAGGGTTTACAGAAGTAAGTAATTGATTCATAAATCCACTTCCGGAGCCCACTTGGTGTGTGCTTGGGCTGAGCTTGAGTGTTACACGTGTAGAGGTCATTCCTGGAGTTGAACGCCAGTTTTGGTGCCAGTTTGGGCGTTGAACTCCACTTTGCAACTTGTTTCTAGCACTGGACGCCAGAATTGGGCAGAGAGCTGGCGTTGAACGCCGGTTTACGTCGTCTAAACTTGGGCAAAGTATAGACTATTATATATTTCTGGAAAGCTCTGGATGTCTACTTTCCAACGCAATTGGAAGCGTGCCATTTCGAGTTCTGTAGTTCAAGAAAATCCACTTTGAGTGTAGGGAGGTCAGAATCCAACAGCATCCGCAGTCCTTCTTCAACCTCTGAATCTGATTTTTGCTCAAGTCCCTCAATTTCAGCCAGAAAATACCTGAAATCATAGAAAAACACACAAACTCATAGTAAAGTCCAAAAATGTGAATTTAACATAAAAACTAATGAAAACATCCCTAAAAGTAACTAGATCCTACTAAAAACATACTAAAAACAATGTCAAAAAGCGTATAAATTATCCGCTCATCAACAGCCAAACCATATCATAATCACACAAATCAAACACAATCAATCAAGATTAAATTCGTCAAACCCTACCTTGATTTGCTGCTCCAAATCCGGTTACTCTTTGAAGTGTTCTTAAAGCGCTTTTTCCTCCTAAAACACATCAAGAACAACTTTAAAACTATAAACCATCAACTAAACGAACTTCAGCAGCATCTTAGGAAGGTTATCCTCACCTTAAACGTGCAGGAAATCAAAGATCTTTGGCCCACAAGTAAAGCTAAGCAAGAGATCTAAGGAAGAACATCAAGAAAACACTTGTTTAAGCATGTTTCCTTGAAAACCAAATTGAAGAGGGAGGGAGACAGCCATCTCACCTTATTTCCAGCCTTGATATGTTATATAGTTATGTAGAGGAAGAAGAGAGGATCATTTTGGTGAAATCAGAGTTTTGATTTGAGTTTTAGTTCAGAAGAAATCAAGCTTTGAAGATTAAGTGTTCATGAAGTTTTCTCTCTTTTCTCTCCTTTCAATTTCGGCCAAAGGGAGTAAATGACCATCCTTGGAGTGTCTTGTTGGTGTAAGGTGAGTTGTGATTGGTTGGCTTGAAGGTGGGTTAAAATAATATTAAAATATCTCTTGTGTATAACTACTAAAACTAGATGTATCGGAACACTTGTAAACACATCTCTAAAAATATTTTCCGAGCTACTAGCATAAATGACACTAGTAACATATTTCTTATGATAATAAAACATGTATAATGAGGCCTTAGCATTGCTAAAGTCATCAGAGAGTGCTGGTGCTAAGCTGCACCAGTAAACCGTAAACCTGGTTAAACCGATTTTCTATTTTTAACTAAAATAGACCAGGTAACCTTATAATATCATTCAAGCATCTTCTAATACTAATATAATGATAATATTATACTATTATCTCTCTTCTCTCATGAATCAAGTCCGGTTCGTCAAACAGAGACTATTTACGAAAAATAGAACCAAAACTCCTAACCAATACGATCCAAAAACTAGAGGGAGTGTAAGGAGGTGTGCATACGCACAGTGAGGTGCGTGTGCATAGGATGCGTGAAAAAGGGTTTGTGTGCATTCGCACAAAGTGCAAAACATAGGGGGATGCACCACACAAGGCGTGCGAGCGCTTCCAATAGGGGGCATGCAGGCCGGTGAGCCGGTGCGTACGCACAGGATGAAAAATTTAGTCACATGTCTTGTTTTTCAAAAATTTTTTCTTTCAAAATCTACGGTGCTCAACCTTAGTTCAACCAAAATTTCAACCCCAAACATATATACATTCAAAATTTCATGACCCATATGCAAAATTAACCTATCTAACTCAAAGATTAAACTACTCCTAAGTCAACCAATCAATACAAAAAGCAACTAAGTCAAACTATTAAAAAAAAGAGAAGAGTTAGAACAATGTTATCATGGTGGGGTGTCTTCCACCTAGCACTTTGGTTTATTATCCTTAAGTTGGACTTATATTCATCTTGGAGCTTCCAATAATGCTTAAATCTCCAAAATTTCCAATTGATTGCACCAAGCTTTGATGGAGTTTCCAACAAGCTATGAGCTCCCAAAATTAACCTTCTATACAAACAAAATCATGAAAACAAACAAAAAGCAAGATATTCACATATTAAGATATTCACAAAAAAAAGAAGCAAGCTATTTACATATTGACATATTCACAATAGCCAATAACATAACACCATTGCAACTCCCCGGCAACGGCGCCAAAAATTTGATAGAGGGCCAAAAGTAGGTTTGGAGTTTCACAAAGTAGATTCCGTTGCAAGTATAGTCCCAAACCCAACAATTGACCATCAATCAAATTTTAATCTAAAGATGTCACAATCAATACAAAATAACCAGGAGTTTTTAAATCCTAAGTCGTCTTCCCTAGGAGTTGAACTAAAATGTTCTATCATTGGCTATGGGGTATTTTGGGGTTTTTGGTTATAAGAGGTATGGAATTAAAATGGCAAGTAATTAAATCGAAAGTAAGTAAAAGCAATAAAAATGGAAATTCAAATACTAAAAAGTGTTCTTGGCAAGAATTGAAGAATTAAGGATTCCTATCCTAGTTGTGGACCACAAATATGGTAATTATGTGGAATTAATCCCAATTAGTCAATCCTAACATCGAGGGTTAGTCAAAAAGGCATAATTGATCCCAATCCACAAGTCCTAGCCAACTCTATTAATGGAAGGCTTAGAGTTAGTGGAAACCAAATCAATTAATAATCCTCACACAATGTAGAATGGACATCCACCACTCAAGTTCACCCAATCATATAATTTCTCAACCAAGAGTGTGAAAACTAGGAAAAAATTCAACCAAGCATTTTATCAAATACTTGGTAGGCATAAAAGGAAAGCATGTTAAAATAACAAAAATTAATAAAATCTACAACTACCAAGCATGAAAAGTAAGAGCAACAACTCAATTAAACAATAAAGGAACATAAAATATAAGTTGCATTAAATGGAAGTCAAAATAAGAAAAGTGCTCATAAACATAAAAAGTAACAAAAATGAGAAATTAACAAGATAACATGAGAAAATTAAGGCAATAGAACAAAGAAAGGTAGAAGAAACTAGATGAAAACAAGAATTAAAAAGAGAAATTACAAAGAAATTAAGCTAAAAACCCTAGGTTCTAGAGAGAAGGGGGAGCTTCTCTCTCTAGAAAATGACCTACATGATGCTAAACTAACCCTAATTGCTCCCCCCTTTTCACATGAAATGATGGCCCTTTGATATAGCACTCATCAGCCTCAAAAAGTCCCAAAATTGGGTTTTGGAGGCCCAGAAATCGCACCTAGCGATTTGCATTAATGAGGTCACCTGCTGGGACTTATACGTACGCACAAACGTGTGCGTACGCACACATGCTGTTGTGCTTCTTGTGCGTACGCATAGAAGGTTGTGCGTATGCACACTCCAATGTGTGCTTCTCCTTTGTTTTCTTCATGTTTCCTCCCTCTTGCATGCTCTTCTTCCACTCTTATCAGGCTATTCCTACCTATTATACTTGAAATCACTCATCAAAACCATCAAAGCATCGAATGGGATAAAAGTGGGATAAAAGTGATTAAATTAAGCACAAAATAGCATGTTTTTACAATTAGCCACAATTTAGAGAGAAAACACAAAAGTATGCTATTTGGATGAATAAATGTGGGTTTGTATGATGAAATCCACTCAAATCAATCCAAAATTTATCATCAAATATGGATTCATCATGTACCATGCACAACCCACTTATTAATACAATCTCATTGCCTCTGTTTCTTTGGCCTTTATTGCTATCTTTAATTTTGCTTGCTTAAACACATGTATTACTTACATCATTGTTTTAAGACATTCATGATTCATCACAATTCCATCACCAATATTTTCACTTGTTGCTTGAGGACAAGCAATTATTCTAAGTTTGGTGTTGGAGGGAAGGAATATGAGGGAAATGACAACAGCAAAAGATGAACTATAAAGTGGTTAAGTTCCTTCTCCTCTTATTTGTTTCCAATACTTTCTATTGCATGATTGTCTTCTATTTTCTGTTTTATGTATGTATGTTATTTCTCTTTGATAAGCATAGTTTGATTTGAATTGTAACATTTTGCGTCTACATCATAATTACCATCTTGAAATTTGTGATTCAAAGTAATTAAGCATCATGATCATAAATAAATAAGGTTAATTAAAGAAGAATCTAGCAAGAGCATATAAGTATTGGGAGGCCAGCATGACTATTTTTGCTCAATTGCATTTGAATTTGTTTAATTAAAGTTTTCATCTAGAACATTTAATGAAATTTTTGAATTTTGAAAACCTTGAAGAAGCAAATCAATTAAAGATCAAGAAAGAAAAAGGGGAAAAATGAGAAAGTTGAAGGCTTTGAGTACCACTAATAATTCGTTAGTCAAGTACTTGTGGTGTTTATGTATTAAGCAAAAGTCTTGAAAACAAAACACTTAGAGTCAAGTTTAGGCTCAAGTGCAAAGCACTCCCTCAAAGCTCAAGGCTCTGAGCCTCAATGATTAAAGAGTAAAGAAAAGAAACAAATGAGCTTAAAGAGTCCTCTAATTAAATACTTGTGGTGCTTATGTATCAAGTGGTAATACTTGAAAATAAAGCATTAAAAATTGGTGCAAAGCAAAAAACAAAAATGGTACAAAGCAGCCAATAAGCTAAGAAAAAGATAAAAAGCTTGTTTCAAGGAGGGAATATAAAGAAAAGATTTCATAAAGTGAGCTCGATAGAAACATCAATCATTTGAAATTGTTTTGTGATTGTTGCATGCGTAGTAAACTAGCCAACCATGAACATTAAAAATTGCTATTCTTCTCACCTTGGATTGTCAAATTGTATTGCATGATTCTTTATTTGCTTGAGGACAAGCAAAGTTTAAGTTTGGTGTTGTGATGCATGTGCATCATGTTGTGTTTTTCTATGCTTTTTCATATTAAAAATTTATTCATTATGCTTAATTATTGAGTATTTTGGTTCTTAGGTTGTATATTGCTTTGATCTCTTTGATTTGATTAATTTTGCAAGAAATAACAAAAAAAGAAGCAAAAAGCACAAATTAAGCTCAAAAGAAGAAAAGAGGAGATTTTGGACATACTTTGAAGCTTGGGCACGCTTTGGAACCTTAGGCCATGCTTTTAAAAGTGTGGCCCATGACCCATGAACCAAAGCCTTCAACCTTGGCATTTCAAACTCCAAATGTGGCGTCTAAAATGCCACATTACGATCCTCCAGGGGCACCAACTCCATGCCCCAATTTAAGCCTAAAAGCTAGTGTTTCCAATGCCATAAGTGGCATTCCAAATGCCACACACATCACTCTCCAGTGCCAGCAAGTTGAGCATCAAGAGTGGAGTTTCAAACGCCCGTTGCCATGCCTAAAATGCCACATCAATTGGTAATCTGACCTCTCCATACTCCAACATGAATAACTTGAGCTACAAAGTTCCAAATGAGATTATTCTAGTGTCATTATAAAGTAGACTTCTAAAGCTTTCCAACCATATAATATAACACTTTATATTGGACGCTGGATTTGAGGTTAGAATTCACCACAAAAAACACAAGGTGAGTAGAGCATGATCCTGCAGAGGCGCCAGCTGACCTCGTCATCTTCAAAGGCAAGTAACTTGAGCTACAGAGATTTAAATGGCACGTTTCTAGCCGCATTAACAAGTAGACATCCAGTGCTTTCTAACGATATACGATAGTCTATGGTGCCTAATAAACTCAAATATTCCTTCGGCAAGTATACTGAATCGTAGTCAAGTAATAACTCTTTTTGAGTGAGGTCGATCCCACAGAGATTGATTGATTGAGCAACTTTAGTCACCAGGATATTCTAGTTAAACAAATCATTAATGCGTATTGAGTACAGTAAATAAATGACTGAATTGTAAATAGTATAAAAGTAAATAACTGAATAAAGAGCAGAATTGTAAAGAGCTTGAAAGTAAAGTGCAGTAAGTAAATGACTATAATGATAAAGAGGAAAGGGAATTAGATGATAGAAATTAAACAGCAATAAAAGAATGGGGAAGAATGAATAGGGAGATTCATTGGGTTCAGGAGATATTGCATTCTCTGGATCAACGCTTCCTCATCTCTTCCTCAATCATGCAACTCATTGATCTCTTGGCAATCATGAGTGATTGAATCCCAATCCCTTGGTAATTCAATCTCTCTAATCTTGATCAATTGCTAATTTCTTGATCTAATTACTCATAAAAAAGATGAAGCTTGGTCCCTGATTATACCACACACTCTCCTAGATCCAATTTATGGGTAGATTAAATGTCATAATATCCAACCTATACCTAGATCTATTCAAGTGTGAGAAAGATTTCAAGCATGACTCTATGATCCCTTTTCCAAAGCACACATAGAATCCATATGAACTCAATCTCTTTCCCAATATGATTGAGTTCTTAAACAAAGAACAAAAATCTTATCAAGCAAATCAAAAAGAGATGAAGAAAAGAAGAAATTCAATTCACTATTGATCCATCATGTACAATAGAGCTCCCTCCCCAATGAGAAGGAGTTTCGCTACTCATAGCTTAGAGAGAGTACAAAAGATGGAAGGAAGTGAAGTGAGTAAAAGTGTCTAAAAAAGTCCCTTACTAAGTACCTTCAAGGGGTTTAAATACTATTCCTATCTAGAAATGAAAATTACAATAAATTTTGTAAAAATAGCTAATTCTCTAACTAACTCCCTCTGGGACTCTTTTCACTGAATGAAGGTGTGTTAAGTGGCATTTCACTTGAGAGTGCCCGCCCATGATGATTTACTAGCGTGCCACGCTCTGAGCACATAGTTGGCACGCCCCTTTCGAAATTCCTTGGTTCCTTCTCTTTCAAACAAGCCTGGCGTGCCACGCCCCAGGCACGCCAGTGGACACACCTTTGTTGCAAGCTGGGTGTGCCATGCCTTCGAACACGCCAATGGCACGCCCATAGTGATGAGTCAGGGTTGCCTTTCTGTGGAACGAACCTGGCGTGCCACGCCCTAGCACGCCAGATTACACCCCCGTTCTAGAGTCTTTGGCATTCCACGCTGATGAATCCATATTTGATGATATATTTTAGCTTGAATTGAGTGAATTTCATCACATAAACTCATAGTTATTCACTAAAATAGCATACTTTTGTGTTTGATCCCTAAATTGAACCTAAATGTGAAAACTTGCATTTTTGTGCTTAAATTGAGCAATTTAATCCTACTTTTATTCCATTCGATGTCATGATATGTTTGTTGATTGATTTCAGGTCCTAGAGGCAAGAATGGTTTGGTAGAAGTGGAAGAAAGCAAGCAAAGAAGGAGAAAACATGAAGAAAACAAAGGAAAAAAGCATCTCAGCCTGTGCCCACGCACAGAATGGAAAATCAGGACTTGTGCCCACGCACAGCTTCTGTGCCTACGCACAAGGGTCAAAAACAGCACCTGTGCCCATGCACAGGTCTGTGCGTACGCACAGGTACCAGCGCATGCCTCCATTAAAATTGCACGTAGACTCGCATTTTGAGGGCTTTTTGGCCCATTTTTGAAGGCTTTGGAGCATATTTGAAAGGGGGAAGCAACTATATATCATACCATACATTACTATACTTCATACAACACATTTTAGGAGTAGTTTTAGGGTAGTTAGCTTAGGTTTTCTCTCTAGTTCATTAGGGTTTTAATTAGGTTTTCAATGTAGAATTTTATAGTTCAAGCTTTGCTTTTGGATTTTACTTTCCCATTGTAAGTATTCCTTAATTTCCTCTATTATGACATTGCTTGTTCTACACTTTCTTCTACTTTTCATTTCTCTTACCAATTTATATAGTTTTGCAATTTTAGATTTCTAGTTGTTAAATATGATGTTTGATGCTTATTTTATGTTTGTTTGAGTTGCCTTTATTGATTTTGATCATTTATGGTTCATATCTTTTATCATTTTCCCAATTTTGCCATGTTTTATGTTTGTGCCCTCTATGTGTTTGATAAAATGCCAATTTTAGTTATGGGGTAATTTCCACCCCTTGGCCTGGGGGAAATGAGTTATGGATTACGGGAGCCATAATGTCCAACATTTAGTGATGATTCTTGGATTGTTAGTTGTTATTGTTTCCACTAACGCTAGCTTTTTACTGAGGTAATTAGTAAGTTAGCTAGGATTTGTGGATTAATAACAATTATGCTCACTTGACTTATCCTTCGATGTTAAGGGTTGACTTAGTGAGATTAATCCATCATAATTATCATAGTTGTGGTTATGGCAAGGAAAGGATTCCATAATTCATCCCAAGTCAAGGTTTTATTTATGTTTTGAACCACTCCTCCATCAATTTTGAGTCTCACTTGTTTACATTGCATACATAGTTCTTTTATTCCTTTATTAGTTTATTAATTGCAATTTTGTCTTGTTCTTTTATCTCTTTATTGTTTACTTGTTTAACCATTGAAAACCCTTTTGCCTTCTTGCAACCAAAATTATGCACTCATTGGCATTAGTTCCTAGGGAAGACGACCCGAGGTTGAACTACTCTCGGTGTATTAGAAATTTTAAACTTTGATGTTTGGGATTTAAATTGCCGGTTTGGACTATACTTACAACGAAAGTTATCTTGAATGTGAAAATCCAAGGATATGGTGGATTTCACTATGACTATACACCTCCACCACCATATACCTATGACCCCTACCCTCAACACAACCCTCAATCACCATATTTTCAATCACCACACCACCATCACCATACACCTTCTTATACACCACCTCAAGATACTCATCAATATGAACTACCTCCCACATATCCAAACTTCTTCCCAACTAATGAACCTTTCCTCTTGCCTAATTATGAATCTTTTCCACCCTTGAACCAAGACCATCAAGACCTTCAACCATTTCTCCAAGAGCAAGAAGGATTCCGCAGGACACAAGGGCAATTCGTGGCAACCATAGCCGAAGCAGTGAACCGCTTAGTTCTCCTACACTCATCTGATCAAGGCATTCCTCTTGAGGAAGGTGGAAGGTCAACTAATGCATGTAGTGAAGAGGAGAGCATGGAGCCACAAGGGAAAGAAGAAGGGTTAGAGCTTGAAGTGCAATAAAAGGGAGAAAGTGAAGTATGTGAACTGGAGGAGAGAAAAGAAGAGTTGAGGAAGATTGATCAAAATGAGGATTCCATCATAAGTGATTTTTTGTCCTCCTTGGTCAATCCCCTCAATGATCCTAATGAGCCTCTTCTCACTGAGTTTGAGAGAGACATGGAGGTAGACTTCTCACAACCTCCTTGTTATGACTTGAGTGATGGGGAAGAGGAAGTTGGTGAGGAAGCAATTTCGTTCCAAGAACATATTGAGTGGGAGGCAATTCATCTATGAGCTTTATTGGCCCCCACCAATATGTTATCTTGGAAACGAATTACCAACTCAAGGTCCTTCTTAGGTTGGTACATGGTGGAGAAAGGAGTGTTGGTTGCCAAGTGAGTCCAAAACTCATCAAGAGAGCCAAATCAAGCTTTGGGATTCAAGCATGGTGTGAAGCACAATTAAGTGGATTCCGAAGAGTGTTGAGGTACTTCAAGGGTCAATTAGGAACTTGTCCATCCGGTTTGAAGCATAAAGATAAACAAGAAGGAGAGCGGATACAACAAATATGGGATCCCCGAGGACCTATAAAGTGCAAGCTAGGATGGAGATTCAAGGAGGAGTGGAAACATAAGCCACCCTAGCAAGAGTCTCCTCTAAAAGTCCAATTTAGGACTATAAACCAAAGTGCTAGGTGGGAGACACCACACCATGGTAACATCTTTCTCACCATTTCTCCTTGTTTATAGTTTGATTTTCTCGCATCTTTGCTTGTCTTAGTTAGCTTAAGATTAGTTTACTTTTTGAGTAGATAGGTTAGTTTTATATATGGATCATGATTTTGTGAAGTTTTGAATGCTTCGGGTTGAATTTTATGTTGAGCTAAGGTAGAGTGCCCTAGAATTTGAAGAAAATTTTTTGGAAAAACCAGGGCACTGTGCGTGCGCACGACCTTGTGCATGCGCACACAATCAGTAAAAATCACGCTCTGTGCGTACACACACTAGCCTATATGCCCTCTATTGAGAGCGCTCACACGTTTTGTGCGCGCGTGATAAGTCCAATTCACACCCCATTCAAAATTGGTGAATTAGTTCTTTTGGCAAGCGCACCAAAATTATCGTCAAGTAATAACCCACAGTAGAGTGGGATCGTATCCACAAAGATTGGCAAATTCGAGCAGTTTTAATTGATTGATGAATTAGTCAAGCGGAACAAGTAGATAGTGAATTGCAGAATTATTAATGACAGAAATGTAAATGGCTAGAATATAAAGAAAAGCAATAAAGTGCAAAAATGAAAATGGCATAATATAAAGTGTAGAATCATAAATGACTTGAATGTAAATGGGAATTGGGAATTGTTGAATGTAAACTTAATCTATAAAGAAAAGGATATATAAGAATGGGGATATTCATTGAGATCAGGAGATGTTATCTCTTTGGATCAATTCTAGCTTATATCCTCTTCAATCATGTAACTCATTGACCTCTTGGCAATCATGATTGATTGAGCCCCAATCCCTTGGTGACTCAATAATAAAGCCATATTTTATAATATATTTTGTGCTCAATTCAAGAGATTTATTCAATCCTTCACCCACTTATTCATGTAAATTGCATGGTTTTACTTTCCCTTCTTTATTATGTGATATATGTGAAATACATGTTTCCTATGCTTTGAGATTATTTATTTTAATTACCCTTTATTACCATTTGATGCCGTGATTTGTGTGTTTAGAAGTTTCAGATCTTCTAAGGCAGGAATGACTTAAAGGATGGAAAGGAAACATACAAAAATGGTAGGAAAGCACAAAATGGAGTTTTTGAAGAAACTGGCAGCGACGCAAACGCATGGACAACGCGGCCGCATGCCCAGCGCGAAAAGGCAGCAACGCGAACGCATGACTGACGCGGACACGTGCCTTAAGGAGAACACAGATGACGCGGACACATGACTGAAGCGAACGCGTGATAAGGAAAACTCCAGATGACGCGACCGCGTGACTCACGCGGACGCGTGACAGACGCCACGCACCAGAAATTACAGATAACGCTCCCAGCGATTTCTAAAACCCTTTTTGGCCCAGATCCAAGTCCAGAAGGCACAGATTACAGGTTATAAAGTGGGGGAATGCATCCATTCAGGGAGAGCATTCAATTATTCACTTTTCTTAGTTTAGATGTAGTTTTTAGAGAGAGAGGTTCTCTCCTCTCTCTTAGGTTTTAAGATTAGGATTTCTTATTATTTCAGATCAGTATTCCAACTCTTTATCAAGTTCAATGTTCCTTTTTAATTATTTTCTCAATTTAATTTATGAATTCTTCTATGTTACATATGATTCTCTTAATTAATGCTATTTGAGGTATTTTAGTTTATGACTGCTTTCTTTCATTTATATTACTGTTGCTTCCAATCTGAAGACATTTTTATTTGAGTAAGTTTACTTTTCCCATTTGGCCGTGGTTAAGAAATTGGTAACTCATGAGTTATCAAACTCAACGTGATTGATAATTGTTGTCTTTGCTAATTGAATTGAACTTCAATAACTCTAGTCCTTTCTTAGGAATTGACTAGGACCTGAGGATCAAACTAATTGGTCCACTTGACCTTCTTTTGCTTTAGTAAAGGCTAACTAAGTGGGATTAAAACTCAATTCTCATCACCATTGATAAGGATAACTAGGATAGGACTTCCAAATTCTCATACCTTGCCAAGAGTTTATTTTACAGTTATTTATTTATTTTATTTGTCATTTAAATTACTTGTTCCTTACTTTCAAAACCCTAATTTACAAAACTCATAACCAATAATAAGAACATACCTCCCTGCAGTTCCTTGAGAAGATGACACGAGGTTTAAATACTTCGTTTATCAATTTTAAAGGGGTTTGTTACTTGTGACAACTAAAACATTTGTAAGAAAGGTCTTTTGTTGGTTTAGAAGCTATACCTGCAACGAGGATTTATCTGCAAATTTCTAGACCACGCAAAAGTTCTCTCTTCAAAATGGCACCGTTGCTGGGGAATTGCAAACGTGTGCCTTATTATTGGTTATTGTAAATATTTTCTTTTTGCATGTTTATTTGTTTTTTTTTTTGTTTTTATTTTTGCTTTTTTGTGAATTAAGAGGTTATTGGTTTTTATTTAGTTATTAAAAATTTTTCAAAAATTTGTTCTTGGTGTTCATCTTGATCTTCAAGTTGTTCTTCGTGTTCATCCTGACCTTCAGGCATGTAAAATTTGTTCTTGGTTGAAATTATAACAGGAACATGCATCAAGGTCAAAACAATCAGAGATGGAAGGAGCCACGAGGATCTGATCAACCCTTTCGGCAACATCACCTTCCAAGATACCATGGACAACGACCATCCTATAATGCATGCCAAGACAATAGATATGGTGGAACCCCTTGTAGTTACCAGCAAGCTCCATCATATGCCAATGAACCACCTCCTCGAAATAGCTTTGGACCACCATACTCACAAGCCACTTTCCACCATTCACCTCCATATGACCCTAACCTGTATCCACCATACCAACCACCTTATGAGCCAAATGAACCATACACAGAACCACCCCCATTCCAACATAACTACTCTCATAAACCACCACCTCAATATACACCATCTCCTTATCATTATCAAGATGAACCACCTTCCTACCATGAACCCTTTCTCCCAACAAATGAACCCTCCTATCCACCCTAAACCTCCAAGGAGAAAGCACTTACTGATCTAAACTCTACTATACAAGCTCTCATCGCCCAAATCGGACCACCAAATACCTTCAACAATCAACCCTCAAGCTCTAGTGCACTTCCTTTTCAACCACAGAATGATCTCTCCATCCCATCACCACCATCCATGGAAGAGCACCCACATCCATCAATCCAAGAGCAACATGATCCCAATGATGCTATTGACATGGAACAAGAGAGAAGGGATCATCTTCGCGAATCCATACTTCATAAGGAGCTAGAGGAGGCCCTAAAGGTGAAGGTAGTAAAGACCCTTGAAGTCGAAGGAGTGGTTGAAGAATTAGTGAAGGGAGACATCAAGGAGGAGTCTAATTTTGTCTTAGAGCAAGAGGAGGCCCAAAATGTGGAGATAGGAGAGACCCTTGAAGATGAAAGAATAGTTGAAAGGAGTTGTCATGGAAAGAAAATCATCAAGGATGAGTATGATTTTATATTAAAACTACTGGACAAAGCAGTAATTATTAAAGAGGAAGAAGTAGTTGAAGACTTGGGAGAGGTCGATCAAGAGATGGAGATTCAAGAAGAAGAAGCACAACCTCCCATGCCCTTGGATAGCATTGAAGAGGAAATTGAATTGGAAGAAAGCTACCAGGAGGAAGAGGTTGAAATTGAAGAAGCTTACAAGGAGGTGGAAGTTGTCAGAGAAGAGCACAAGGGAGTGGAGCTTGCAAGTTCATTAGAAACACCTCTCCCAAGGCCATTACCGTCCAACACAACATTCAAGTGGGTAAAATTCTTATCCTTGACCTTTACCTTCCCACTTGAATATGGGCTACTCGAGACGGATGGTCAACTTAGAGCTCTTTGTGGCATTAAGAGTATGAGGAAGATGGTCAGTAGTAAGAATTGTCCTGCAAGGTTCATTATGGTTGGGAGCTTTAAGTTTAAACGCAAAGGTTGGTGTAGAGCTCAATTGAATGGGTCTAGGAAGTTGTTTGGACGCTTCAGTGAGAATTCTAAAGCTGAACCACCTGGATGGAATCATGATAATCAACTTGAAGACGGGTGTAGAAACAAGATTTGGGATCTAGGAATATATGAGGATCAATTTTGGGAGCTCAAAGCTTGTGAAGAACTCCATCAAAGCTTGAAGAATTTACTTGGTATTGATAGAGCTTATTGGAAGTCCAAGCATTGGTGGAAGTTTCAAGACGAGTTCAAGCACAACCCACCATAACAGGGAGCTCACCAAATGTCCAACTTAAGGACTTTAACTAAAAGTGCTAGGTGGGAGACAACCCACCATGGTATGATCGTCCCTTTTTCAGTTTTAATTCTAGTATGTTTTGTTTGTTTTTGAGTTTTGATTGGACCTGGAATCATGCATAACATTCATATTAGCATTGCATTCTGCATACTGCATTATTATAAAAAAAATCGCACGCGACGTGACAACATTGCCAGTGTATTAGGAAGAAAATAAAATTGAACAGAGAGTCACGCGAAAGTGTGGCTGGAGGCGTGCCTTTGGCACAAATTGATCCACGCGTCCGCGTCATATGGGAAAAATGCCTCCCACGCGTCCGCATCACCCACACGAACGCGTGGCTCTGTGAAATTGACTAAAAGGGTGTAAGGCAGTAAGTTGGGCTAGAATAGGGTTGGAACCATGCTAGAAGCAAAAGCCCTACCACGCGAACGCGTGCCCCACGTGTTCGCGTCATTTTTAAAAGAAAGGCCATTCACGCGTGCGCGTCAACCACGCGACCGTGTCACCAAAAAATTTGGCAAAAAGAGTTTCGAACAGAGAGTTGCGCAAATGCGAGGCTGCACTCGTGCCTATCGCACAAATCAGGCCACGCGCTCGCGTGACCCACGCGTCCGCGTCACCTGACCTTATCGCGCACCACACGACCGCGTCACTCACGCGTCCGCGTCGCCTGCGCCGCACAACTTATCCAAATCAGCGCCAATTATCTTATCTTTTGTTTTCTAATCCTAATTTCTTCTATCTTTCCTTCTTTCTTCTTTCTTTCTTACTTTATCTCTTTCACTTCTCATTCTTTTTCACCTTCATTCTATTTTACTTGCATACTTCCATTCATTGCATTTTAATTTTGTGCATATTTTTATTTTCTTTTCTAAATTTATTATTTTTCCATTGGTGTTACTTGTTCATATTCAACTGTTATATCTTTTCTGGTATTATTTTGGTGCTTAGTGACTTGTATTACACTGTTGGATGATATTAATTATCTGTCAATGCCAATCTTTTATGATACCTATATTCCTTTTGTATTGACATGAATTTATATTGTCTTTCATTATCTACTGTCTCTTCCCCATTGTTGCAAATTTTTGCACTCTTGATTTGCCATGCACTTCTACTGTTTTCTCACTTGCATGTTGTAGCTACTATGTAATTGAGACCCTTATTATCTGGAATTAACACCCATATTTTATTTATTTTCTATATTTTGGGTTACTTTTCTTCTTTTTTCTCTTTCAGGATGGCCACCAGGGAAGAGAACCGGAAGACGTTCACATGGGGAGACAAACAAGTCCACCTGCACATTCTTTAGAGAAAAGCGTCAGTTCGAGAAACCCGTCCACTTGCACATCTCAACATGCACCGAGGACGGTGCAATCATTAAGTGTGGGGAGGTCGATACCGACTTCCGTGGGTTAGTTATTTCTTATTTCAACACCAATGTTAATTTTTCTTATTAAATTAGTTGTTGCATTTGCATGTTTCTCTGCATGTTTGTCTGATTTTGTGCATTTAGCTACTAGTTGGTTGAAGTAACATTTTTTTTAAGAAACTTTTTATAGCATTTCACTAATTTGAGTTAAACTTTTTGAAAAACTTGTTTGAAGAAATTTTATTTTGGAACATGGTTTTAGAGCTCGAACACACAAAACCAGTGAGATTTTGAGCCTATTTGATTGGTTGCATTTTATCAACCAATATTTTATTTTGGTGTGTGTTTTTCTCTCTAAAATTGTGATCTTTGTCTTGCTATATTTCCATGGTTTGATGTATGTATGCACTTATATGATTGAGGCCTTTATTACACTGAGCTTACATACCCATATGGCCTTAACCTTTTCATTATCCATTGCAAACCAATTTTGAGCCTATTTTACCCCTTTGTTCTTTACTTTAGCTCATCACTAACTCTAAGCTAAAAACAATAATGTCCTTAATTTGAATCCTTGGTTAGCTTAGACTAGTGAGAGTGCTTGTGATTTAAGTGTGGGAAAAGTGGGTTTGGAAATGTTTGGTTTAAGAATTGGGCATTGTATATCTTTATGAAAATGTGAACAAAATGTTTAGGACATATTCATGCATTCAATAATTTAATCATATGCATTGTGAAAAAAATATAAATAAATAAATAAAAATAAATAAAAAAAGAGAGAAAAAGAAAAAAAGAAAAAAAATATAAAGGAGAAAAAGAAAAGAAAAAGAGCAAATAATAAAAAGGGGACAAAATGCCCCAAAGTAAATGGTGAAAGCAATGCATATGTACTGTACTTGAAATTAGAATGCATGAATATGTGGAAAACATGGTTAATGGATAGTTAGATGTGGTATTATAATTACATGGATTGTCTAAAGTTAGGTGGAAAGTTTAAGTTAATTAAGGATTCAGATTTTAGTCCACTTGGCCAAATACAATCCTACCTTGACCCTAACCCCATTACAGCCCTTAAAAGACCTCTTGATATGTGTATTTGTGCATCAAATTTGTGTTGATTGGTAGAAGAAAAGCAAGCCTTAGAAAGCAAGGTTAGTAGAGGATTGAGAGAATCAAACCTTAAACACATCAGTGATTAGAGTGTATACACTTCCAGTGAGGGTTCGATGCTCGATTCCTTGTTCCCGGCTTTCATGAGCTATCTTCTTCTTGCAACTTTATTTGTACTTCATTTTTATGATATTTGTACTTCATTTTTATGATTTGAATTAGTGAAATCCAGTTCATGTATGTTCTTGGAAGATTTATTTACTTTTAACCAAGTAGGTAGAAACATTCTGCATGTAGTCGCATTCATATAGATAGGTTGCATTTCATACATTCTATCATTGCTAATGTTTAAGTGTGGGGAAGTTGATAAACCACTATTTTATGGTTTATCTTGTGCTCAATTGAGTGGATTTTATCAACTCTTTACCCACTTATTCATACTATTTGCATGAGTTTACATTCTCCTTCCTGATTTTGTGCTATGATTGAAAACATGTTTCTTTGATCTTAATTTAGCTAATTTTAATCCTCTCTTATTACCATTCGATGCCTTGATATATGTGTTAAGTGTTTTCAGAGATTACAGGGAAGGAATGTCTTGGAGGATGGAAAGAAAGCATGCAAAAGTGGAAGGAATACAAGAAACTGAAGGAACTGCTAAAGCTGTCCAGCCTGACCTCCTAGCACTCAAACGACCATAACTTGAGCTACAGAGGTCCAAATGACACGGTTTTAGTTGCGTTGGAAAGCTAACGTCCGGAGCTTCGATTTGATATATAACTGTCCCAAAGGCAGGTGACGAGAACGCGTGGATCACGCGGACGCGTGACCTGGCAGAAACGCAATCCACACAAACACGTGGACGACGCTTCCGCGGCACTTTCCCGTGACCTGTACGTATCAGAATACGCTGGGGGCGATTTCTGGGCTGTTTTTGACCCAGATTTTGGCTCAGAAAACACAAATTAGAGGCTATAAAGTGGAGGAATGCATCCATTCATGATACATCTGCTCATAATTCATAATTTTAGGATTAGATGTAGTTTTTAGAGAGAGGGGTTCTCTCCTCTCTCTTAGGATTTAGTTTTAGGATTTAGGATTATTCTTCTTCATCACAGGTTCAATGTTCCTTTTATTTATTTTTCCAATTTAATTTATGAACTTTTCCATGTTAGATTTGAATATTCTATTTAATATAATTTGAGGTATTTCAGTTATAAGATTGTTTTATTTATGAATGCTTTCGATTTATCCAAATTATTTTCATTCGAGTAGATTCTCTTCCCTTTTGGCTCTGGTTAAGTAATTGGTGACGCTTGAGTTATCAAATAAAGCAGTGGTTGAAATTGGCATATTACTAATTGATCTAGATCGCTCTAAAGCTAGTCTTCCCACAGGGATTGACTAGGACTTAAGGATCAAACTAATTAGTCCACTTGACTTCCCTTTGCTTTAGTAAAGGTTAACTAAGTGGGATTAAAATCCAATTCTCATCACAATTGATAAGGATAGGACTTCCAGTTCTTATACCTTGCCAAGAGTTTTATTATTTATTTAAATTAATTCCTTATAATTTACTTTCTTGCCATTTACTATTCTTGCTTTTTATCTTATACATTAAAAACCCCAAAATTCTACCTTTTTCATAGCTAATAATAAGTCATACCTCCCTGCAATTCCTTGAGAAGACGACCCGAGATTAAAATACTCGGTTATCAATTTTTTATAGCTAATATTTTCATCTTGATTTTACACACCTGCATAATTACACACCTGCATATATAACTCCAAAAAAAATATAAAAAAAACAAACAAAGGCATGCGATGCGATCGCATCGCCAAAGCGTTCACGTCAATTGCGAGAACCACCTCTCACGCGTCCGCGTCAATCACGCGAAAGCGTGATCTGGAAATCGGCGTAAAAATCCAACGCCCAGAAATCTGGGCTGGAATCGTGCGGCTAGTGTGCGTTTAGCACAAAACGGCCCACGCGTCCGCGTCACCGACGCGAATGCGTCACTTGCACAAAAACTCATCCCACGCGAAAGCATGAGCGACGCATTCGCGTCGCGTGGATTGCACATCACCCAAAAAGGAGACAGAGAGTTGCGCTGAAACGACACTGGAATTGTGCGTTTCGCACAATTTGCAGCGACGCGGTCGCCTGCCTCACGCGACCGCGTCATTTATCCTTTTTTTCTATTCCATGCGATCACATCACTCACGCGATCGCGTCAACCCCATTTCCCCTAGCCACGCGATCGTGTGCCCCACGCGTTCGCGTGGATTCAATTTCACTAACCCTAGTGACGCGAAACCCTACCCCCATCGCGCCCCACTCTCCTTCCCCAACCCCCTCTGTTCTCTCTCCCCCCTTCCTCTGCATCCATCGCCGTCGCGAACCACCCCTGACCACCGCACCAGCGCCTACCACTCAGCCACAACCGCGACGCCCACCCCATCCATCTTCCTTCCCTCCCTTTCTTCTCTTTCCCTTCTCTTCTTCCCTCCACCACCGCGGCCAACCACCACCACCACCACGCCATCACCGCCGCGCCTCCCACCACCACCACCCTCACCCCCATTTTCTTAAACCATCACCTCCACTGTTAACCCTAACCCCTGCCACCATGAACAGCCACCGACCGCCGCCCTGTTCTGCTACCGCGCCGCCGTGCCCCCTCCATCTCTCTGTTCCCTAGCTTCGTTCATATGCCTACCAGGTTCCACCGAACGCCATTTTCCTTCCATTCGTAGTTAGTTGCATATTTTTCCAATTATGTTCAAATTAGGCTAGTTAGATATGCATGTTTGTAGTGGATTCTAGGTGGTTAGGTAGCTAGGATGTGGTTAGTGGATTTAGGCCTGATTAATTGCGCTGTTCTTGCTACTTGTTTTATAATTTTCGTAATTTTGCTATTGCTGTGATGTTAGTACTGTTCATATACTGTTCTTTACTGTTTTATGTTGCTTTTTACACTGCTTCTTCATGTTCATATTCCGTATATGTATTTGCAGCTTTACTTAAATTTATATGAACTATTTTGCTTGCTGTTTATTACCCGGGAACATCCAATTTTAGCCGGAATGCTGCCCAATTTCCTGTAAATTGTTTTGATATTCATTCATGTTTTAGTTTTGGCAACTTGAATTTGGCACTCCTCAGCCTTTTCCAAACCAATTCATGAATGCACAGGCCAGCATTCTTATTCCTCTGTTTTTCCCGGTTAATAAATCACATTAATGATGATTAGATTTCACTTTTCGCTATTTTTGTATCTATATGAATCATCAACAACTTGATTTCCTTGCTTGAATATGAGTTGACTGTTGCTTAAAATTGTGAAATTCTTGTTACTTAGAAACCGATCATCATGCCACTTACTCTGATTTTCTTTTTACTAACTCACTGATTTTTGCTTTCTAACCTCTTTTTCAAGTTTAACCACTTTTAACTTTCTAACTTCCCCCTCTGCTTTTTGACTAACTCTTTCAACTTTTTAACTCATGGCATGCTTATTATTGCTTGGTACGCGGAATCGTAATTACACTTTAATTATGTAAAATTCATTGCTCTTTCTTTCCCTGGAAATGGCGCCAAAAACATGATGCCAATACCATGGTTCACAACTCTGTGTAACTAACCAGCAAGTGCACTGGGTCGTCCAAGTAATACCTTACGTGAGTAAGGGTCAAATCCCACGGAGATTGTTGGTATGAAGCAAGCTATGGTCACCTTGCAAATCTCATTTAGGCAGATATAAATTGATAATGGTGTTTTCGAATAATAATTAATAGAATAGGGAAAGAAATACTTATGTAATTCATTGGTGAGAATTTCAGATAAGCGAATGGAGATGCTTTCGTTCCTCTGAACCTCTGCTTTCCTGCTATCTTCATCCAATTAGTCTTACTCCTTTCCATGGCTGGCTTTATGTGATACATCACCACTGTCAATGGCTACTTTCGGTCATCTCTCAGGAAAATGATCCAATGCCCTGTCATGGCACGGCTAATCGTCTGGAGGCATCACCCTTGTCAATGGCTTCATCTTATCCTCTCAGTGAAAATGGTCAACGCACCCTGTCACGGCACGGCTATTCATCTGTCGGTTCTCGATCATGCTGGAATAGGATTTACTATCCTTTTGCGTCTGTCACTAACGCCCCACAATCGTGAGTTTGGAGCTCCTCACAGTCATTCATTCATTGAATCCTACTCGGAATACCACAGACAAGGTTTAGACCTTCCGGATTCTCTTGAATGCCGCCATCATTCTAGCTTACACCACGAAGATTCTGGTTAGGAGATCTAAGAGATACTCATTCAGTCTAAGGTAGAACGGAAGTGGTTGTCAGGCACGCGTTCATAGGGAATGATGATGATTGTCACGTTCATCACATTCAGATTGAAGTACGAATGAATATCTTAGAAGCGAAACAAGATGAATTGAATAGAAAACAGTAGTACTTTGCATTAATTTTTGAGGAACAGCAGAGCTCCACACCTTAATCTATGGAGTGTAGAAACTCTACCGTTAAAAATACATAAGTGAAAGGTCCAAGCATGGCCGAATGGCCAGCCCCTCTGATCTAAGATAGCATACAACTGATCAAAGATGCCTAATACAATATTAAAAGGTCCTATTTATAATAATCTAGCTACTAGGGTTTACAGAAGTAAGTAGTTGATGCATAAATCCACTTCCGGGGCCCACTAGGTGTGTGCTTGGGCTGAGCTTGAGTGTTGCACGTGTAGAGGTCCTTTTTGGAGTTGAACGCCAGCTTTTGTGCCAGTTTGGGCGTTCAACTCTGGTTTTGGCTCCTTTTCTGGCGCTGGACGCCAGATTTGGGCAGAAAGCTGGCGTTGAACGCCAGTTTACGTCGTCTATTCTTGGCCAAAGTATGGACTATTATACATTGCGGGAAAGCCCTGGATGTCTACTTTCCAACGCAAATGAAAGCGCGCCATTTCGAGTTCTGTAGCTCCAGAAAAACCACTTTGAGTGCAGGGAGGTCAGAATCCAACAGCGTCAGCAGTCCTTCTTCAACCTCTGAATCTGATTTCTGCTCAAGTCCCTCAATTTCAGCCAGAAAATACCTGAAATCACAGAAAAACACACAAACTCATAGTAAAGTCTAGAAATGTGAATTTAACATAAAAACTAATGAAAACATCCCTAAAAGTAACTAGATCCTACTAAAAACATACTAAAAACAATGTCAAAAAGCGTATAAATTATCCGCTCATCACAACACCAAACTTAAATTGTTGCTTGTCCCCAAGCAACTGAAAATCAAATAGGATAAAAAGAAGAGAATATACTATAAATTCCAAACTATCAATGAAACATAGCTCCAATCAAATGAGCGGGACTTATAGCTTTTTGCCTCTTGAATAGTTTTGGCATCTCACTCTATTCATTGAGGTTCAGAATGGTTGGCATCTATAGGAGCTCAGAGTTCAGATAGTGTTATTGATTCTCCTAGTTCAGTATGATGATTCTTGAACACAGCTTCTTTATGAGTCTTGGCCGTGGCCCTAAGCACTTTGTTTTCCAGTATTACCACCGGATACATAAATGCCACAGACACATAATTGGGAGAACCTTTTCAGATTGTGACTCAGCTTTGCTAAAGTCCCCAATTAGAGGTGTCCAGGGTTCTTAAGCACACTCTTTTTTTTTTTTCTTTGGACCTTGACTTTAACCGCTCAGTCTCAAGTTTTCACTTGACACCTACACGCCACAAGCACATGGTTAGGGACAGCTTGGTTTAGCCTCTTAGACCAGGATTTTATTCCTTTAGGCCCTCCTATCCACTGGTGCTCAAAGCCTTGGGATCCTTTTTATTTGCCCTTGCCTTTTGGTTTTAAGGGTTATTGGCTTTTTGCTCTTGCCTCTTGGTTTTAAGAGCTTTTGGCTTTTTCTGCTTGCTTTTTCTTTCTATTATTATTTTTTTTCGCCTATTTTTTTCTTTTTTTTTTTCTGCAAGCTTTGCTCTTTGCTGCTTTTTCTTGCTTCAAGAATCATTTTTATGATTTTTCAGATTATCAAATAACATGTCTCCTAGTCATCATTCTTTCAAGAGCCAACATATTTAACATTCTTAAACAACAACTTCAAAAGACATATGCACTGTTCAAGCATACATTCAGAAAACAAGAAGCATTGTCACCACATCAATATAATTAAACTAAGTTCAAGGATAAATTCAAAACTCATGTACTTCTTGTTCTTTTGAATTAAAACATTTTTCATTTAAGAGAGGTGATGGATTCATAGGACATTTATAACTTTAAGACAAAGTTACTAACTACTAATGATCATGTAATGAAGACACAAACATGGACAAACACATAACATAGAAAACGAAAAACAGAAGAAATAAGAACAAGGAATGAATCCACCTTAGTGATGGTGGCGTTTCCTTCTTGAGGAACCAATGATGTCCTTGAGCTCTTCTATGTCTCTTCCTTGTCTTTGTTGCTCTTCCTTCATTGCTTTTAGATCTTCTCTGATTTCATGCAGGATGATGGAGTGCTCTTGATGTTCCACCCTTAGTTGCTTCCAATAATTGTGTGGAATAAAATGTATCCCCTGAGGTATCTCAGGGATCTCTTGATTTGCAGTCAAATGTTCTACCACTGAGCTATAGACCCTTGATGGAAGCTTTTGTCTTCCCTTTCCTCTTTCTAGAGGTTTCTCTGGCCTTAGGTGCCATCAATGGTTATGGAAAAAAACAAAAAAGCTATGCTTTTACCACACCAAACTTAGAATGTTGCTCGCCCTCGAGCAAAAGAAGAAAGAATATAAGAAGAAGAAGAAGATATGGAGGAGATGGATGAGTGTATGTATTCGGCCATATGGGTGGGATTGGGTGGGAAAGAGATGTTGAATTTTGAAGGTAAGTGGGTGTATGGATGTGAGTGGTAAAGGGTTAATAGGGAAGGGTGTTTATTGGTTATAGAGGATGATTGAGAAGAGAGAAGAGAGTGAGTGGAGGTAAGTGGGGATCCTGTGGGGTCCACAGATCTTGAGGTGTCAAGGCATTTACATCCCTGCACCAATTTAGGCATGCAAAATGCCCTTGCACACAACTCTGGGCGTTCAGCGCCAGGTTGGTGGCCATTTTGGGCGTTCAACGCCCATTTACTAGCCATTTCTGGCGTTGAACGCCAGAACCATGCTTGTTCTGGGCGTTCAGCGCCAGAATGCTGCCCATTTTGGGCGTTCAGCGCCAGAACCATGCTCTGTTCTGGCGCTGAATGCCAGACAGATGCCCCTCCAGGGTGTGATTTTTCTTCTGCTGTTTTTGATTCTGTTTTCAATTTTTCTATTTATTTTGTGACTCCACATGATCATGAACCTACAAAGATATATAACTAAGAAAAATAGAGTTAGATAAATAAACATTGGGTTGCCTCCCAACAAGCGCTTCTTTAATGTCAATAGCTTGACAGTGGGCTCTCATGGAGCCTCACAGATGTTCAGAGCATTGTTGAGACTCTCCAACACCAAACTTAGAGTTTGGATATGGGAGTTCAACACCAAACTTAGAGTTTGGTTGTGGCCTCCCAACACCAAACTTAGAGTTTGATTGTGGGGGCTTGGGTTGACTCTGCTTTAAGAGAAGCTTTTCATGCTTCCTCTCCATGGTTGCAGAGGGAGATCCTTGATTTTTAAACACAAGGGAGTCCTCATTCCATTGAAGGACTAGTTCACCTCTATCAACATCAATCACAGCTCTTGCTGTGGCTAGGAAAGGTCTTCCTAGGATGATGGATTCATCCTCTTCCTTTCCAGTATCCAGGACTATGAAATCAGCAGGGATGTAAAGGCCTTCAACCTTTACTAACACGTCCTCTACTTTTCCATAAGCCTGTTTTCTTGAACTGTCTGCCATCTCTAATGAGATTTTAGCAGCTTGCACCCCATAGATTCCCAGTTTCTCTATTACAGAGAGGGGCATGAGGTTTATCCCTGAACCAAGATCACACAGAGCCTTAAAGATCATAGTGCCTATGGTACAAGGTATTATGAACTTTCTAAGATCCTGTCTCTTCTGAGGCAATGTCAGTTGATCCAGATCACTTAGTTCATTGATGAACAAGGGAGGTTCAACTTCCCAAGTATTAATGCCAAATAATTTGGCATTCAGCTTCATGATTGCACCAAGAAACTTGGCAGTTTGCTCTTCAGTAACATCCTCATTCTCTTCAGAAGAGGAATACTCATTAGAGCTCATGAAAGGCATAAGGAGGTTCAATGGAATCTCTATGGTCTCTAGATGAGTCTCAGATTCCTTTGGTTCCTCAGAGGGAAGCTCCTTATTGATCACTGGACATCCCAGGAGGTCTTCCTCCTTGGGATTTGCGTCTTCCTCTCCCTCTTTGGGTTCGGCCATGGTGCTTATGTCAATGGCTTTGCACTCTCCTTTTGGATTCTCTTCTGTATTGCTTGGGAGAGTACTTGGAGGGATTTCAGTGATCCTTTTACTCAGCTGGCCCACTTGTGCTTCCAAATTTCTAATGGAAGACCTGGTTTCATTCATGAAACTCACAGTCGCCTTAGATAGATCAGAGACTAGATTTGCTAAATTAGAAGCATTTTGTTCAGAGTTCTCTGTCTGTTGCTGAGTGGATGATGGAAAAGGTTTATTATTGTTAAACCTGTTTCTTCTACCATTATTAAAGCCTTGTTGAGGCTTTTGATCCTTCCATGAGAAATTTGGATGATTTCTCCATGATGAGTTATAGGTGTTTCCATAAGGTTCACCTAAGTAATTCACCTCTGCTATTGCAGGGTTCTCAGGATCATAAGCTTCTTCTTCAGAAGATGCCTCTTGAGTACTGTTGGATGCAGCTTGCATTCCATTCAGACTCTGAGAAATCATATTGACTTGCTGAGTCAATATTTTATTCTGAGCCAATATGGCATTCAGAGTGTCAATCTCAAGAACTCCCTTCTTCATAGGCGTCCCATTACTCACAGGATTCCTCTCAGAAGTGTACATGAACTGGTTATTAGCAACCATGTCAATGAGTTCTTGAGCTTCTGCAGGCGTTTTCTTTAAGTGTATGGATCCACCTGCAGAAGTATCTAATGACATTTTAGCTAAGTCAGACAGACCATCATAGAATATATCCAGGATAGTCCATTCTGAAAGCATGTCAGAAGGACACTTTTTGGTCAACTGTTTGTATCTTTCCCAAGCTTCATAGAGGGATTCACCTTCTTTCTGTCTGAAGGTTTGAACATCAGCTCTAAGCTTGCTCAGCTTTTGAGGAGGAAAGTACTTGGCTAAGAAAGCCGTGACCAGCTTATCCCAAGAGTTCAGGCTGTCTTTGGGTTGATAATCCAACCATAATCTAGCTCTGTCTCTTACAGCAAAAGGGAAAAGCATGAGCCTGTAGACTTCAGGATCTACTCCATTAGTCTTAACAGTATCACATATCTGCAAGAATTCAGTTAAGAACTGAAAAGGATCTTCAGATGGAAGTCCATGAAACTTGTAGTTCTGCTGCATTAGAGAAATTAATTGAGGTTTCAGCTCAAAGTTGTTTGCTCCAATGGCAGGAATGGAGATGCTTCTTCCATGTAAATTGGAATTAGGTGCAGTAAAGTCACCAAGCATCTTCCTTACATTATTATTATTTTCGGCTGCCATCTCCTCTTCCTGTTCGAAAATTTCTGAAAGGTTATCTCTGGATTGTTGTAATTTAGCTTCTCTTAATTTTCTCTTTAGAGTCCTTTCAGGTTCTGGATCTGCTTCAACAAGAATACTCTTGTCCTTGCTTCTGCTCATATGACAAAGAAGAGGGCACAGAAAAATAATAATAATAATAGAGATCCTTTATACCACAGTATAGGGATCCCTGTGTGAGTAGAAGAAGAAAGAGGGACAAAGAATGTAATATAATGGAAGAAACACAACTGTGAGGAGGGTTGAGATGTGAGATGAGATGTTAGTAGATGAATAAATAAATAGAATAAGATGAGAGAGAAGGAATTTTCGAAAATAATTTTTGAAAAAGAGTTAGTGATTTTTGAAAATAGTTTTTGAAAAATGTTAGTAATTTTCAAAAATTAAGATTTAAAAATTAAAATAATTAATAAATTAAAAGGAAATTTTGAAAAAGAGGGAAGATATTTTCGAAAATGAGAGAGAGAGAGTTAGTTAGGTGGTTTTGAAAAAGATAAGAAACAAACAAAAAGTTAGTTAGTTAGTTGAAACAAATTTTGAAAAGATAAGAAGTTAGGAAGTTAGAAAAGATATTTTGAAATCATATTTTTGAAAAAGGTAAGATAAGAAGATATTTTAGAAATTAGTTTTGAAAAAGATTTGATTTTTAAAATCTCAATTAATGCCTTGATTCATAAGAAATCACAAGATATGATTCTAGAACTTAAAGTTTGAATCTTTCTTAACAAGCAAGTAACAAACTTCAAATTTTTGAATCAAAACATTAATTGATTATGTTATTTTCGAAAATTTGATATAAAAATAAGAAAAAGATTTTTGAAAAATATTTTTGGAATTTTCGAAAATAACTAAGAATTTTGAAAAAGATTTGATTTTTGAAAAAGATTTTGAAAAAGATAAGATTTTCAAATTGAAAATTTGATTTGACTCATAAGAAATAACTTGATTTTAAAAATTTTTGAAAAAGTCAACTCAAATTTTCGAATTTGATGAGAGAAAAAGGGAAAGATATTTTTTTGTTTTTTGAATTTTTATGATGAGAGAGGAAAACAGGAAAAATGATGCAATGCATGAAAGTTATGGATCAAAATAATAAATGCATGCAAGAATGCTATGAATGTCAAGATGAACATCATAGACACAATTTTGAAAAATTTTTAATGCAAAGAAAACATGCAAGACACCAAACTTAGAATTCTTTAATGCTTACGCACTAAGAATTCAAGAATGCATATGAAAAACACCATACAACACAAAACAAAAAAATCATCAAGATCAAACAAGAAGACTTACCAAGAACAACTTGAAGATCATGAAGAACACTATGAATGCATGAAATTTTCGAAAAATGCAAGATGCACATGCAATTGACACCAAACATATGACATGACTCATGACTCAAACAAGAAACACAAAAAATGTTTTTGGATTTTTATGATTTTCTAATTTTTTTGGATTTTTTTCGAAAATTAATTGAAAAAGGAAAATAAGGATTCCAAAATTTTTAATATGAATTCCAGGAATCTCGCCATATTAGTCTAAAGCTTCAGTCCAGAAATTAGACATGGCTCACTAGCCAACCAAAATTACCTAATCTGAGCAACAGGATGAACCGTCAGTTGTCCATACTCAAACAATCCCCGGCAACAGCGCCAAAAATTTGGTGCTGTTGCCGGATCAAACTTGGCACTGATGTTACCGGACCAAAAGCTTGCCAAAAACTCAAACAATCCCCGGCAACGTCGCCAAAAACATGGTACGCGGAATCGTGATTACACTTTAATTATGTAAAATTCATTGCTCTTTCTTTCCCTGGAAATGGCGCAAAAAACATGATGCCAAGACCATGGTTCACAACTCCGTGTAACTAACCAGCAAGTGCACTGGGTCGTCTAAGTAATACCTTACGTGAGTAAGGGTCGAATCTGATGAGATATTTTGGTGGAGAAACGAATCTCTCCCAAAACACCCAAATCTAACCGGCAAGTGCACCGGGTCGCATCAAGTAATAAAAACTCACGGGAGTGAGGTCGATCCCACAGGGATTGAAGGATTGAGCAATTTTAGTTTAGTGGTTGATTTAGTCAAGCGAATCAAGATTTGGTTGATTGATTGGTGATTTGCAGAATTTAAATTGCATGGAATTAAAGAGAGCAGGAAATTAAATTGCTGAATCTTAAAGAACAAGAAATTAAATGGCAGAAACTTAGAGTGCAAGAAATGTAAATTGCGGAATCTTAAAGTGCAAGGAATGTAAATGACTTGAATTGTAAAGGGGATTGGGACTTGGATTTGCAGAAATTAAACAAGGAAAAGTTAAATTGCATTAAACAGAAGAGAAAAAGGGAATTGGGATTGAATCGGATCCGAAACAGCAAAGTAGATGAACATGGAAAGCAGTAAACAGAGAATTGAAATGGGAAATCAGATCTCAGGACCCAGAAACTAGAAAACCAAGTCTAGATCTCAATGCCTTCCTAGATCCAATAAGAACAATTGCAAGGAAATTGTAAATTGCAAAGAAATTAGATGAAGAGCAATTAACAGAAATTGAAATCCAATCAAACAGTAAATAAAGCAGTGAGATCCAAGGTTGAGATTGAAACAGAATTTCTTCAATTCTCCAACCCAAAATCCAAGACAATTGTAATTGAAATTGAAAGCAATAAAACTGAGAGGAAGAGAAGTGAATTCTCCTTCCCCAAGACAAAGAAATTAAAGATCACTCAATATCCAAAGCTCTCCAAAAACTATTATGAAAATTCCAAAAGAAAGCTCTCCGAAGAACTTGAATTCTATCCTATTTATACACTTTCTTCCAATGATCTTCAAGCCTTGAGTTGGGCCTTTGTTCTTGGTGGAATTGGGTTGAAAGAGGCCTTGGTTGATTGCTCTTGGAGTTTGAAGAGGAACCAAAACGAACCAATTGAACCGGGTTTGAGTTTTGCAAAAGTTGGACCAAAAGTTTGAGCAAAAGTTAGGGGTCTAACTTTTGCTCCAACTTTTCATATCAGCTAGCACCACTTTGCTGATATGAACGTTGGTGCCAACGTTAGGGGTCTAACTTTGGCCCTAACGTTGGCCTTTCCTTGTGTACTTGTGGCGCCAACGTTAGCCACCAAGTTATGGGGCTAACGTTGGCACAAACTTTTGCTCCTCCTTGTGATTTTCATGTGCTAACGTTAGCCTCCAAGTTAGGGGGCTAACGTTGGCGCAAACTTTTGGTGCCCAGGGAGGTTTTCTTCATGCCAACGTTAGCCTCAAAGTTAGGGGGCTAACGTTGGCGCAAACTTTTGGTGCCCAGGGGTGAATTTCATGTGCCAACGTTAGCCTCAAAGTTAGGGGTCTAACGTTGGCGCAAACTTTTGGTACCCAGGGAGTGATTTTCAAGTTCCAACGTTAGCCTCCAAGTTAGGGGGCTAACGTTGGGGCTAACTTTTCAACCAAAAGTTTGTGCAAAAGTTTGATGCTAACTTTAGGTCCAGCTTTTTGCTTCCTGGTTCAATTTCACTTATTCCATTGTCTTCTCTTTACTCCTAGCTATTCCTTCTTGCTTCAACCTTTCTCCAAGCTTTCTTCACCTATAATTAATCAACCAAACACATCAAAGCTATGCTTAAAATCATGAGATATTCATTCTTTCATAATATGTGATAATTATAGTATAAAACCTCATGAAATAGCATGAATTCATACATGGTTGATTCAATCAAGGGAAACATGAAAATCTACCTAATTGGCTTGCTTGTAGCTCAAGAAAGTGCATAATTCTAATGAAAACAAAAGAAAAAGACTAGTTAAACTAGGCTAGGATGACTTGTCATCACAACACCAAACTTAAAGCTTGCTTGTCCTCAAGCAAGAAATAAATTTATGTTCCAAGGCTCTTTCAATTAAGATGGATTGAGGAACACTTGTAAAGTGCAGTGAGTGAAGTGATCAAGTATCAGTGGGGTGAACTCTAAATCATATGCTCATGCAAGGGCTTCAGTGCTCACTAGTCCTTACATATTGGGAGTCGTAGGTCTTTAGGATTTTCATCCAAATGGTACCATGGAGATCTCTTTATATGTAATCACCTTGAAGCAGCTTATAGTTTCTATGCTTTGGCCTCGACTCTAAGTATCATGTCTCAAAGCGGCTCTTTAGATAAGCTTTCAATCAATACTCCTAAACCAGTTGGTTATAAGGTATTAGGTGTTAAAGCACCCCTAAGGATTTACTTGCTCAAGCCTCTTTCTTTGACACACTTCAACCACAAGCATTTACTAGGATAACAACTCTTTGAGTTTTTGTTTCTTTCTTTCTTTTTCTCCCTAGTAATTGATGCTCAGAGCCTTGGGCCATGTTCTTTTTTTGCTTTTGTATTTTCTTTATTTTCTTTTGTTTTGTTTGCTGCTTCTTGGATCAATAAATTTTTGAGAATCTCCACAATACTTCCTTGAACTTCATGTCCTGCCTATGAGCTTCCATGCAAGTTTTCACAAGCATGCAACCTCAATACAAAATCATACAACTAGAACCACCACTTCTCCTAATCTTTTGCTTTCCTCAAAATTGTTTGATTCCTCAATCCTTCTTTTCAAAGAACTTTCATGTGATGCATTTCTTGAAAATTGAGTGCAGACAAGTTTTGAAGATAAGAATGTTGTGAATGATCAAACATCTTGCTTATTGAATTACAGAAAAACTATGCTATGCAGACAGATAATCAGGGAAACTAAACCACTCTCAATCATAGCAGTGTTTGATGTAAGATAATCACTTAACAATACAACCTTTTGGAGTTCGCTTGCTTTCCTTCTTCTCATCATCATCATTGCTGGCCTTTAGGTTCATCTTTTGTTTCTTTGATTGATGATTCTTAATCCTTCCAAAAGCTTGTATGGACCTTTGCAATGATATTGAAAGTTGCTTGTTCCCCAAGCACTTGGAAACAATGGTTAGTCTGGCTGATTTATTTATGGGCTTTTGAACTTACTTTGGTGTGAGAACACCAAACTTAGTACCTTGCCAATGGGTTTCATGCATCAAATTAACCATGTGAAATAACTCTTTTTCTTTTCTTCTTCTTTTTCAAAAGCAATAAAACTGAAAACTAGGAAACAGCAGAATAGTTAACTAGTTCATCCATCATGCTTGAAGCCATCATTATACAGAGAGTGGGAATGTGTTTTATAATGGGATTTTGGTGAAACACCAAACTTAGAATCCTTCATTCTCCTTTATATTGTTTTGGTGTGTACACCAAACTTAGCTTCTTGCAATATAGATAAACTAATTAACCCTTTTATTGAAATAGATATGAAAAGATAGTTACCTCCGGTTGGGTTGCCTCCCAACAAGCCTCTTTTATTGTCACTAGCTTGACATCCTTCACTCTGTGCTCATGGAAGTTGAGGCTTCTGTTGCCTTAGGTTTCCTCCTCTTGCTATGGGCTTCCTTCCCTCTGTTTCTCTTTCCATAGCCCTCTTACTTTCCTCCATGACTCCCTTCTCTTTCAACACAGCATCCTTTTCATGGCTCTTTGGGTTCAGATTCCCCTCCTTCTCTCTCAATTCAGCAAGGTTTTGAACAAGTTGTTCCATCTGCCTTTCAAGTCTTCTGAGTGAAGCCTCCTGGTTCTTGCTTATTATCTCTTGATGTTTCTTTATTTCTTCCCGCTCTATTGCCATCATTTCTTGAATTTTTATGGACCTCTCCATCAGCATTTCTAGAATATAGATCCTTTGAAAGGTTGGAAGTGGTTGTGGCAATTGTGGTGGTTGATGAAGGTCATTTTGAGCGAATGGTGAGGTGGGACGGAGTTGGAAGTGTGTGTGATTGTTGTTGTGGGGGTGTGTTTTAAGTTGATTTTTGAAGTTGGGATTGTTGCAGTTGAAGTCCCTTGGTCTTTGGTTTTGGTTCTCAACCCCCCTCCCATTAGAATGAGTTCTCCAAGGTGGGTTGTACACATCATTCTGAGGCCTGTTCTGGAGCATGCTAGAGTGATTGCTTGGAGCTTGTAGTTGCTCATAGCTTTGTTGCTCATGGTTAATGGCCCCAAAGCTTTGTTCAGCTTGATTACACCCATATGAGCTTTGAGTCAGGTTGTATGTATGTACTACAGCATGCCTCAACTCAGTGATTTTTCTAGCCATCGTGTCTAATTGTTGTAGAGTCTGCTGATGCATCTGCTTGTTTTGGCTTATTACTACACGAGCACCTTCAATTTCTTTCTCTAATGGATGCACTTCTGCCTCTTGCTTAACAACTCTTTGTGATGGGTTAAATTTGACTAGGAGTCCATTCATCAGTTCTTCCCATCCGATAATGCTTCCTTGTGGAAAAGCTTCAAACCATTGGGCAACATCATTCATGGCTATGGATAGTTGCTTCGAACTATGGGTCACATTATCATCCAAGGTGGGGGTATTACTCTCATGATTGCTAGAATTTGTTGAGTTCCCTTCCATGATCTGCACAGTCACAACCAATTCAAGTGAAGATAGAGCATATTCAGGCCAGGATATGATTGAAGATTCAGTTGACACAAAGTATCAAACAGTTGGCAAACTTGAGAGAGTAATGAACGAAAACCACTCCTCTCGTTTGTTTTTCAAGCTATGAAAATCATATTCAGCAGGATGAGCCAAGGAAATTTCACTCTATTGCTTGAATGAGGTTTCTATTAGCTCAGGCAAAACTTCAAACAGTTAGTGGGTTAGTCAAAAATTAAAGAAAAAGTGCTTGATCTAGATCACCACCTCACTTAATCATTGTCAATCTAATCAATCCCCGGCAACGGCGCCAAAAACTTGATGAGATATTTTGGTGGAGAAACGAATCTCTCCCAAAACACCCAAATCTAACCGGCAAGTGCACCGGGTCGCATCAAGTAATAAAAACTCACGGGAGTGAGGTCGATCCCACAGGGATTGAAGGATTGAGCAATTTTAGTTTAGTGGTTGATTTAGTCAAGCGAATCAAGATTTGGTTGATTGATTGGTGATTTGCAGAATTTAAATTGCATGGAATTAAAGAGAGCAGGAAATTAAATTGCTGAATCTTAAAGAACAAGAAATTAAATGGCAGAAACTTAGAGTGCAAGAAATGTAAATTACGGAATCTTAAAGTGCAAGGAATGTAAATGACTTGAATTGTAAAGGGGATTGGGACTTGGATTTGCAGAAATTAAATAAGGAAAAGTTAAATTGCATTAAACAGAAGAGAAAAAGGGAATTGGGATTGAATCGGATCCGAAACAGCAAAGTAGATGAACATGGAAAGCAGTAAACAGAGAATTGAAATGGGAAATCAGATCTCAGGACCCAGAAACTAGAAAACCAAGTCTAGATCCCAATGCCTTCCTAGATCCAACAAGAACAATTGCAAGGAAATTGTAAATTGCAAAGAAATTAGATGAAGAGCAATTAACAGAAATTGAAATCCAATCAAACAGTAAATAAAGCAGTGAGATCCAAGGTTGAGATTGAAACAGAATTTCTTCAATTCTCCAACCCAAAATCCAAGACAATTGTAATTGAAATTGAAAGCAATAAAACTGAGAGGAAGAGAAGTGAATTCTCCTTCCCCAAGACAAAGAAATTAAAGATCACTCAATATCCAAAGCTCTCCGAAAACTATTATGAAAATTCCAAAAGAAAGCTCTCCGAAGAACTTGAATTCTATCCTATTTATACACTTTCTTCCAATGATCTTCAAGCCTTGAGTTGGGCCTTTGTTCTTGGTGGAATTGGGTTGAAAGAGGCCTTGGTTGATTGCTCTTGGAGTTTGAAGAGGAACCAAAACGAACCAATTGAACCGGGTTTGAGTTTTGCAAAAGTTGGACCAAAAGTTTGAGCAAAAGTTAGGGGTCTAACTTTTGCTCCAACTTTTCATATCAGCTAGCACCACTTTGCTGATATGAACGTTGGTGCCAACGTTAGGGGTCTAACTTTGGCCCTAACGTTGGCCTTTCCTTGTGTACTTGTGGCGCCAACGTTAGCCACCAAGTTATGGGGCTAACGTTGGCACAAACTTTTGCTCCTCCTTGTGATTTTCATGTGCTAACGTTAGCCTCCAAGTTAGGGGGCTAACGTTGGCGCAAACTTTTGGTGCCCAGGGAGGTTTTCTTCATGCCAACGTTAGCCTCAAAGTTAGGGGGCTAACGTTGGCGCAAACTTTTGGTGCCCAGGGGTGAATTTCATGTGCCAACGTTAGCCTCAAAGTTAGGGGTCTAACGTTGGCGCAAACTTTTGGTACCCAGGGAGTGATTTTCAAGTTCCAACGTTAGCCTCCAAGTTAGGGGGCTAACGTTGGGGCTAACTTTTCAACCAAAAGTTTGTGCAAAAGTTTGATGCTAACTTTAGGTCCAGCTTTTTGCTTCCTGGTTCAATTTCACTTATTCCATTGTCTTCTCTTTACTCCTAGCTATTCCTTCTTGCTTCAACCTTTCTCCAAGCTTTCTTCACCTATAATTAATCAACCAAACACATCAAAGCTATGCTTAAAATCATGAGATATTCATTCTTTCATAATATGTGATAATTATAGTATAAAACCTCATGAAATAGCATGAATTCATACATGGTTGATTCAATCAAGGGAAACATGAAAATCTACCTAATTGGCTTGCTTGTAGCTCAAGAAAGTGCATAATTCTAATGAAAACAAAAGAAAAAGACTAGTTAAACTAGGCTAGGATGACTTGTCATCAGAATCCCACGGAGATTGTTGGTATGAAGCAAGCTATGGTCACCTTGCAAATCTCAGTTAGGCAGATATAAATTGATAATGGTGTTTTCGAATAATAATTAATAGAATAGAGATAGAAATACTTATGTAATTCATTGGTGAGAATTTCAGATAAGCGAATGGAGATGCTTTCGTTCCTCTGAACCTCTGCTTTCCTGCTATCTTCATCCAATCAGTCTTACTCCTTTCCATGGCTGGCTTTATGTGATACATCACCACTGTCAATGGCTACTTTCGGTCATCTCTCGGGAAAATGATCCAATGCCCTGTCACGGCACGGCTAATCGTCTGGAGGCATCACCCTTGTCAATGGCTTCATCTTATCCTCTCAGTGAAAATGGTCAACGCACCCTGTCACGGCACGGCTATTCATCTGTCGGTTCTCGATCATGCTGGAATAGGATTTACTATCCTTTTGCGTATGTCACTAACGCCCCGCAATTGCGAGTTTGGAGCTCGTCACAGTCATTCATTCATTGAATCCTACTCGGAATACCACAGACAAGGTTTAGACCTTCCGGATTCTCTTGAATGCCGCCATCATTCTAGCTTACACCACGAAGATTCTGGTTAGGAGATCTAAGAGATACTCATTCAGTCTAAGGTTGAACGGAAGTGGTTGTCAGGCACACGTTCATAGGGAATGATGATGATTGTCACGTTCATCACATTCAGATTGAAGTATGAATGAATATCTTAGAAGCGAAACAAGATGAATTGAATAGAAAACAGTAGTACTTTGCATTAATCTTTGAGGAACAGCAGAGCTCCACACCTTAATCTATGGAGTGTAGAAACTCTACCGTTAAAAATACATAAGTGAAAGGTCCAGGCATGACCGAATGGCCAGCCCCTCTGATCTAAGATAGCATACAACTGATCAAAGATGCCTAATACAATAGTAAAAGGTCCTATTTATAATAATCTAGCTACTAGGGTTTACAGAAGTAAGTAGTTGATGCATAAATCCACTTCTGGGGCCCACTAGGTGTATGTTTGGGCTGAGCTTGAGTGTTGCACGTGTAGAGGTCCTTTCTGGAGTTGAACGCCAGCTTTTGTGCCAGTTTGGGCGTTCAACTCTGGTTTTGGCTCCTTTTCTGGCGCTGGACGCCAGATTTGGGCCGAAAGCTGGCGTTGAACGCCAGTTTACGTTGTCTAAACTTGGGTAAAGTATGAACTATTATACATTGCTGGAAAGCCCTGGATGTCTGCTTTCCAACGCAATTAAAAGCGCGCCATTTTGAGTTTTGTAGCTCCAGAAAATCCACTTTGAGTGCAGGGAGGTCAGAATCCAACAGCATCAGCAGTCCTTCTTCAACCTCTGAATCTGATTTCTGCTCAAGTCCCTCAATTTCCGCCAGAAAATACCTGAAATCACAGAAAAAAACACAAACTCATAGTAAAGTCCAGAAATGTGAATTTAACATAAAAACTAATGAAAACATCCCTAAAAGTAACTAGATCCTACTAAAAACATACTAAAAACAATGTCAAAAAGCGTATAAATTATCCGCTCATCATTGCTCCTAATTAAAAAGTATTCTCCTTATAATACATTTTGGATTGTAATTTCTCATCTCCGCTTTTTAACTCCGAAACAATCCAATACGCACAATTATTCAACTTATTTCATAATTCTACTGCTCCTTTGCCACTATGTGCTTATCTTGTTATTTGCCTACTTATTTTCCTGTTTTTATTATATCTTAGATTTCTGTTTTTTAGGATGTCTGACCCTCAAAGAAAAGGTAAAGGCAAGGCTACCACTGGCAAACGAAAAAGAGGTGAATCCTCTATGTCAATCCTGGACATTATGCATGATGACTCCTGGCGGAAAAAGCACTTTACCCTACAGGAGAAGGCTGACTAGCTCCTCCCTGCCAATGATCCCATTAAGTTTGCAAACCGATACTGTGAGCTGAAGTATCCCGTGTTTGCCACCTCCAGGAACCTATACATGGAGAGGACTTTGAAGATCTCAGAAGAACTATAGCAGTACACCTCCGATCAAATCAAACAGAGAGGCTGGTTCTTCTTGGAGAGAAACCTGACTAAGGTCAATGCTTCCTGGGTAAGAGAGTTTTACTACAATTATTTCAAGACTTCCCTGGATGCAGTGAACCTCAGAGGGAAACAGATACTGGTCACTGAAGAGGACACTGAGGATATTCTGCGCCTTCAGCCTAAGTCAGATCAGCCTGACGGTTACCAAAAGGCTGATGAGGATATGAGGTTTCTGAGATTCGACTGGGATGCTGTCAAGGAGAGGATAGCTCTTGACCCTAGTGTCCCATGGGTCATGGGTAAGAACACCACTATGCCTAAAGGAATCAAGCTTATGTATCTGAATGATGAGGCTCGGCTCTGGCACCAGATCCTGAGCAACTTTATTATGCCGAGAACTCATGAGACAGAGCTGCCTGCCACTATGATCACCCTTCTCTGGTGTGTGCTGGAGGGTAAGGACCTGTATTTGCCACGATTCATCCGGCACTTTATGGCCAGGGTCTATGTCAGAGGCACCCTTCCTTTCCCTTACCTAGTCACCCAGTTAGGCCGTCGAGCTGACATGCCTTGGGAGGATGCTGATGAGAAGCCACCTGCTGCGGACTGCAAGAAGATTATCCCTCACAGCAGAAAGTTTCGAGCTTTAAGCTATACACCTCCATTCCTCACCTCTCCTGATGAGACAGCCACCCCTTCAGCTGCCCCTTCTTCTTCCACTGCTGCACGCGCCCCACCCACTGTACCTCCACCTGCTCGTGAGCCTATTTACCATTTGGTGCATCGCCTCTTCGCCCACTTGGACCGTATGGAGCGTCGCAATAAGCAACGCTATGAGCACCTCAAGTTGATGATCTGTTCCGGCGGCGACATCCCCTCCGAGCCTGACACCCCTTCTGATACATCTGAGGTGGCAGAGGACGATCACGAGGAGGAGACACCTGCCCAGGCTGCATAGGAAGGACCAGAGCAGGCTGCACCACAGCAGGAGGAGCCACACCAGATACAGGCCGCAAATGCAAAGATTCCTATCCAGTCAGAGCCTCCTTTGCAGCAGACAGATCCTCCTACCCTCATTCAGTCTGCAGATCCTCAGGCCACCACCGAGACTCCAGCAGCCCATCCTTCTAGTGATGACACTCCTTCACACCCAGCTTGAGTGAGCATCGGGGACGATGCTTTATTTTAAGTGTGGGGAGGTTGCCATCTCTGGCGTATCTTTTTGGTGAACCACTACAGACTCTTTTATCTTATTTTGGTTATTTTTTTGTATTTTTATCTTTATTTTTATTTTTTATCTTTCAGTACTTATACATTGTTCTTTTCATGTGTTTTTACTCTATTTCCGCATTTTGCACTTTAGTTCATATTTTAGCCATTTTGTTTAGTTTGCAATTCTAAACTTATTAGTTATAGAATATGTGGATTAATTAGTATAGTTTACCCTTTTAGCATATGATAGTTTGGTTTAAATTTAAAATAAAAAGGAAGTAAACTAGAAACTTTAACATAATCAAAAACAATCCACACACCTAGTATATATAGCATAACATGTTAGTTAGTTAACAACATTTCATCAAGGAAGAACACTAAAACTTTAAAGCCACCCAAGAAATTTTACATTGAAAATAATGGGAACTCTTAATTTCTACTTGCATGACATGTATAACTGATATATGAATTTTGGGCTAGAGAACACAGCCTGTGAGTTTTGAGCTTAATTGTATGGTTACATTCAAACCAAAATTTTTATTCTTATGTATTTTGCCCTTCTTTTTATTCTGATATTCTTTACTTTGTTTTAATCTATATGTCCAATTATAGAGTATAGATACATACTAAGAGATGATTGAGGCCATTGCTTGAAATATTTGCTCACGTATCCCAAATTAGCTACCTTTTACATCACCCTTGTTAGCCCCCTTGAGCTTTTTAATCCCCTCTTGTTCTATAAACCATATTACTAGCCTTAAGCAGAAAAATAAAATAAAAATCCCAAGTTGAATCCTTGGTTAGCTTAAGATAGAAATTGTGTATTATTTAAGTGTGGGAAAGTTTATGGGAACATGGATGATAGAAACAAAGGTAAAAAGTTAAAAAGAATAAAAATATTCAAAATAAAAATTTTGGGAAGCATGCTCATGTGAAATCAATTGAATTACCATGTGCATTAAAAAAAATATTTTTATTTTATTTTCGGTATTTAATTAAGGGGATACAAAAATTTCCCAATTGCAAAATAAAAAAAAATCAATGCACATGGGATAAAATTTAAGTTAATGCATGAGCTTGCAATACAAAGTGAGAAAAGTTGGGCAAATAGGTTAAGAAACTTTGAATTACAAAATATGTATGTTAGGTGAGATCTTAGACTAATCAAGGATTCACATATTAGCTCACTTAGTCTTATACATATACCCTTGCCTTTACCTTGGCCCCATTACAACCTTGAAAAAAGACCTCATGATTTTTGTATGCTTATATTCTATAATTGTTGATTGGTTAGATGAAGAACAAAGTTATAGAAAGTAAGGATAAAAAGAAGAATAGAATGATTAACCCAATAAACACTGAGTGACTAGAGAGTAAACACAAAATCCAGTAAGGGTTCAATAGCTCATCACCATATATCCCTGCTTAAATTGTTAATTGTCTTGTAAGTTTGAAAAATATTTTTACCCATCTCAATTGTAAAAGTGCTTTAACATTATCTAGGGTTTGGCTATGCATATATGATTCCTTGAGAATGTGAATTAATTTAACTACATGTAAGTTTTATATACAAGTGAATAACAATTAGAATTGCATTATTCATTTAGGTAGTTGCATTTAGGATAGATTGCATTGCATGAAATTCCACCACTCTACCTTACTCTTTATCTTGGACTTAGCATGAGGACATGCTATTGTTTAAGTGTGGGGAGGTTGATAAAGCCATATTTTATGATATATTTTGTGCTCAATTCAAGAGATTTATTCAATCCTTCACCCACTTATTCATGTAAATTGCATGGTTTTACTTTCCCTTCCTTATTATATGATATATGTGAAATACATGTTTCCTATGCTTTGAAATTATTTATTTTAATTACCTTTTATTACCATTCGATGCCGTGATTTGTGTGTTGAAAAGTTTCAGATCTTCTAAGGCAGGAATGACTTAAAGGATGGAAAAGGAACCTACAAAAATGGAAGGAAAGCGCAAAATGGAGTTTTTGAAGAAACTAGCAGCGACGCAAATGCATGGACGACGCGGCCGCATACCCAGCACGAAAAGGCAGCGACGCGAATGCGTGACTGACGCGGACGCGCGCCTTAAGCAGAATACAGATGACGCGGACGCACGATCGAAGCGAACGCGTGATAAGGAAAACTCCAGATGACGCGACCGCGTGACCCACGCGGACGCATGACAGACGCCACGCACTAGAAATTACAAAAAATGCTCCCAGCGATTTCTGAAACCCTTTTTGGTCCAGATCCAAGTCCAGAAGGCACAGATTAGAGGTTATAAAGTGGGGGAATGCATCCATTCAGGGAGAGCGTTCAATTATTCACTTTTCTTAGTTTAGATGTAGTTTTTATAGAGAGAGGTTCTCTCCTCTCTCTTAGGTTTTAGGATTAGGATTTCTTATTATTTCAGTTCAGTATTCCAACTCTTTATAAGGTTCAATGTTCCTTTTTAATTATTTTCTCAATTTAATTTATGAATTCTTCCATGTTACATATGATTCTCTTAATTAATGTTATTTGAGGTATTTCAGTTTATGACTGCTTTCTTTCATTTATATTACTGTTGCTTCCAATCTGAAGACATTTTTATTCGAGTAAGTTTACTTTTCCCTTTTGGCCTTGGTTAAGTAATTGGTAACTCATGAGTTATCAAACTCAACGTGATTGATAATTGTTGTCATTGCTAATTGAATTGAACTTCAATAACTCCAATTCTTTCTTAGGAATTGACTAGGACCTGAGGATCAAACTAATTGGTCCACTTGGCCTTCCTTTGCTTTAGTAGAGGCTAACTAAGTGGGATTAAAACTCAATTCTCATTACCATTGATAAGGATAACTAGGATAGGACTTCTAAATTCTCATACCTTGCCAAGAGTTTATTTTACAGTTATTTATTTATTTTATTTGTCATTTAAATTACTTGTTCCTTACTTTCAAAACCCCAATTTACAAAACTCATAACCAATAATAAGAACATACCTCCCTGCAGTTCCTTGAGAAGATGACCCGAGGTTTAAATACTTCGGTTATCAATTTTAAAGGGGTTTGTTACTTGTGACAACCAAAATGTTTGTAAGAAAGGTCTTTTGTTGGTTTAGATGCTATACCTGCAACGAGGATTTATCTGTAAATTTCTAGACCACGCAAAAGTTCTATCTTCAAAATGGCGCCGTTGCCAGGGAATTGCAAACGTATGCCTTATTATTGGTTATTGTAAATATTTGCTTTTTGCTTGTTTATTTGTTTTTTTTGTTTTTATTTTTGCTTTTTCATAAATTAAGAGGTTATTGGTTTTTATTTTGTTATTAAAAATTTTTCAAAAATTTGTTCTTGGTGTTCATCTTGATCTTCAAATTATTCTTCGTGTTCATCCTGACCTTCAAGTTGTTCTTAGTTGTTTTCATCGTTTTGATCTAAAAAATTTTAGGTTTGGTGTCATTTTATTGTTTTTCTCTTTCCTCATTTAATTCAAAAATATCTTTTCTCTTTATTTTAATTGAATTTTCAAAATTTGCAAAAAAAAAAAAAATTCAGATTTCTATTTTAAAATTTTTATCTTATCTTATCTTAGTTTTAAATTTCAAAATTAAAATCTTTTTCAAAAATCATATCTTTTTCAAAACCTTATCTTATCTTATTTCAAAAATCAAATTTCAAAATTCAATATTTAAATTTCAAATTTCAAATTTCAAATTTCAAATTTCAGAATTCAAATTTCAAAAATTTAAAATTCAAAATTTAAATTTCAATATCCTTTTAATTTAAATTTGTTTTTATTTTTGTTTTTAATTTTTATTTGCTATTGTGAGTTCTCACCCAATCGCTTTGAGTTTAGTCCCAATGCTGTTGCAAGGAATGGAAATTATAACAGGAACATGCATCAAGGTCAAAACAATCAGAGATGGAAGGAGCCACGAGGATCTGATCAACCCTTTCGGCAACATCACCTTCCAAGATACCATGGACAACGACCATCCTACAATGCATGCCAAGACAATAGATATGGTGGACCCCCTTGTAGTTACCAGCAAGCTCCATCATATGCCAATAAACCACCTCCTCAAAATAGCTTTGGACCACCATACTCACAAGCCCCTTTCCACCATTCACCTCCATATGACCCTAACCCGTATCCACCATACCAACCACCTTATGAGCCAAATGAACCATACACAGAACCACCCCCATTCCAATATAACTACTCTCATTAACCACCACTTCAATATACACCATCTCCTTATTATTATCAAGCTGAACCACCTTCCTACCATGAACCCTTTCTCCCAACAAACGAACCCTCCTATCCACCCCAAACCTCCATGGAGAAAGCACTTACCGATCTAAACTCTACTATACAAGCCTTCGTCGCCCAAATCGGACCACCAAATACCTTCAACAATCAACCCTCAAGCTCTAGTGCACTTCCTTTTCAACCACAGAATGATCTCTTCATCCCATCACTACCATCCATGGAAGAGCACCCACATCCATCAATCCAAGAGAAACATGATCCCAATGATGCTATTGACATGGAACAAGAGAGAAGGGATCATCTTCGCGAATCCATACTTCATAAGGAGCTAGAGGAGGCCCAAAAGGTGAAGGTAGTAAAGACCCTTGAAGTCGAAGGAGTGATGCCAGGGCATTTTGGCCAGTTTCACTGACCTTTTCTTTACTGTTTTAGGGTAGTTTCATGCATTTTCTTAGTTAATAAGCAAGTTTTGGGTAGATAATCACTTACATCTTGATTCAAGCAAACATTGTAGATTTTATATGATTTTATGAAAATTATGCATGAATTGAATGATAAAATGGATGATGCATGATCTCATGAGTTAGAACCTAGCTTTGATGCACTTTACTTGCTTGATTTCAGGACAAACGAAGCATAGAGCACGTTAATAGCCACGTTAGTCTAACTAACGTGGAATGGGAGTTAGCTTGCATCAATGAGAAAAGTGATCGCCAATAACGCCTTCGTGAGCCATCATAGCCCACGTTAGTTTCCACATTAACTACATTAACGTGGAAGAGAAGTAAAGCTCCAACGTTAGTGGTAAAAGTGAATATCACTAACGTTGGAAAAAAGGGGCACACTTAGCCACGTTAAGAGTCACGTTAATTACACTACCGTGAACTCTAACGTGGAAGGAACAAAGAAGTGCCAACATTAGTGACACTCACCTTTGTCACTAACGTTGGACCAAGCCTCTATTAGCCACGTTAGTTGCCACGTTAATTACATTAACATGGAAGCTAACGTGGAGGAAAGAAATGATGAGCCAACGTTAGTGACACTCACCTTTGTCACTAACGTTGGAGATGGCAATCACCACCACGTTAGTGGCCATGTTAATACAATTAACGTGAGGCACTAACGTGAGAAGGGGTGTTTGGAACGTTAGGGGTCTAAGTGTCACTAACGCTCTCGAAGCTGAGGCATGCCCACGTTAGGGGTCACGTTAGCTACACTAACGTGGACTCTAACGTAGGGAGGAAGGGCAACAAGCAAACGTTATTGGAAAAGGTGAATGCCAATAATGTTTGCGAAGGACCAAGAGGCAACGTTAGTGGTCACGTTAGTGCCACTAACGTTGAAGTTAACGTGGACCATCTTGGGTTAGGAACGTTAGTGAAAAAGGTGATCGTCACTAACGTTCTCGAACCCACATTTTCACTTAACGTTAACACCACTAACGTCCTAACTAACGTCCATGCCTAACTCACACTTTCTCTGCAAGCAAAGCTGAGCCCACTGAAGACTGCAACTGCCTCAACTAAAGATCCAAAGGCCCATATCCAAGACTTGAAGAGCCAACTAGAAGATCAGAAAAGTAGTATATATAGGAGTAGTTTTGAACTAGAGAAGGAGCTTTTGGGGCATTGGGAGAACTACTCTCTGTATAATTTTACTTTCTCTGCAACTTCTAGTTTTACTTTCAGAATGTATTTTCCATCTTTGCTTTCCATTCCCAGAGCTATGAACAACTAAACCCCTTTCATTGGGTTAGGGAGCTCTGTTGTAATTTGATGGATCAATAATAGTTTTCATTATTCTACTTCTTTCTTTTCTCTTGATTTTACTAGAAAGCTTTCAATCTTCATCTAATTGGGTAGTTGTCTTAGAAAAGAAGCTATTCATACTTGGATCTCTTCAGAACCTTGGAAGAGGAATGAAGAGATCATGCTAGAAATGCTTTCTCATGTTGGACCGAATTGGGGTTTGGACGGATATAGTGACATATAATTCTCCCAATACTTTGATTTGGAAATACATGTGGTATAATCAGTGACCATACTTCATCTCTTCTCATGAGCAATTAGACCAAGGAATTGGCTATTGATCAAGATTTGAGAGATTGAATTACCAAGGAATTGGAATTCAATCACTTAAGATTACCAAGGAGATCAATGAATGCATTGATTGAGGAAGAGATGAAAATGAACTTGATCCGGAGAATACAACATCTCCTGAGCCCAATGAACTCCCCATTTCTGATCTTACCCATTCTCTTTACTTTTTGCCATTTACTTTTATGTTCATCTTCCCCATTCCCCATTTAAGATTTTGCAATTTACTTTCCGTCATTTACATTTAGTTCTTTATTTCCAACAATTACATTTTCTGCCATTTACTTTCCCGCCATTTAATTTCCTGCAATTCTCCAATCAAATTTTGCTTAGCTCAACTAGAACATTCCTCCAATTAAAGTTACTTGACCAATCAATCCCTGTGGGATTCGACCTCACTCTATTGTGAGTTTTTACTTGACTATAATTTGGTATACTTTCCGAGGGAAATCTGTTGAGAGAAAAGTTTCTGTGCATCAAGGAGTGGTTGAAGAATTTGTGAAGGGAGACATCAATGAGGAGTCTGATTTTGTCTTAGAGCAAGAGAAGGCCCAAAATGTGGAGATAGGAGAGACCCTTGAAGATGAAAGAATACTTGAAAAGAGTTGTCATGGAAAAAAATCATCAAGGATGAGTACGATTTTATATTAAAACTACTGGACAAAGCAGTAATTATTGAAGAGGAAGAAGTGGTTGAAGACTTGGGAGAGATCGATCAAGAGATGGAGATTCAAGAAGAAGAAGCACAACCTCCCATGCCCTTGGAAAGCAGTAAAGAGGAGATCGAATTGGAAGAAAGCTACCAAGAGGAAGAGGTTGAAATTGAAGAAGCTTACAAGGAGGTGGAAGTTGTCAGAGAAGAGCACAAGGGAGTGGAGCTTGCAAGTTCATTAGAAACACCTCTCCCAAGGCCATTACCGTCCAACACAACATTCAAGTGGGTAAAATTCTTATCCTTGACCTTTACCTTCCCACTTGAATATGGGCTACTCGAGACGAATGATCAACTTAGAGCTCTTTGTGGCATTAAGAGTATGAGGAAGATGGTCAGTGGTAAGAATTGTCCTACAAGGTTCATTATGGTTGGGAGCTTTAAGTTTAAACGCAAAGGTTGGTGTAGAGCTCAATTGAATGGGTCTAGGAAGTTGTTTGGATGCTTCAGTGAGAATTCTAAAGCTGAACCACCTGGATGGAATCATGATAATCAACTTGAAGACGGGTGTAGAAACAAGATTTAGGATCTAAGAATATATGAGGATCAATTTTGGGAGCTCAAAGCTTGTGAAGAACTCCATCAAAGCTTGAGGAATTTACTTGGTATTGATAGAGCTTATTGGAAGTCCAAGCATTGGTGGAAGTTTCAAGACGAGTTCAAGCACAAGCCACTGATGACAAGTCATCTTAGCCTAGTTTTACAAGTCTTTTTCTTTTGTTTTCAATTGAATTTATGCACTTTCTTGAGCCATAAGTAAGCCAATTGGGTAGAATTTCATGTTTCATTTGATTCAATCAACCATGGATAAATTAATACAATTTCATGAGATTTTGTGCTATAATTGTCATATATTATGAAAGAATAACAATCTCATGATTTTGAGCATAGCTTTAATGTGCTTGGTTGATTGATGATAGGTGAAAAGAGCTTTGAAGAAGATTGAAGAAAGAAGAAATGGCAAGGAGCAAGAGAGAACAAAAAGCTTGAGCAAAAGCTTACCTCAAACTTTAGCTCAAACTTTTGGAAGAGTTGAATTCACCCTGGATGGAGCAAAAGCTTGCGCCAACGTTTGACCTCAAGCTTTTAGGCAAACGTTGGCGCCATAACAAATACACCATGGAGGGAGTAAAAGCTTGCGCCAACGTTTGACCTCAAGCTTTTAGGCAAACGTTGGCGCCACAACAGCCTGAAGGGGTATACTTCCAACAAGAATAACTTGAGTTGTAGATGTCCAATTGAGGTGATTCCAATTGGGTTAGAAAGCTGACATTCAGAGCTTTCCAATCATATATAATAGTCTATAGTGGGCATAAAATTGGTAACGTTGACGAGAGGACAAAGTAGCACCCCAAGAGGTATGCAAAAGGGATCCACGTTTGGCTCAAAGTTTGACCTCAAACTTTGGCTCAAACGTGGATGACAGCAAGGGAGGCTAGCTGATATGAAAAGTTTGAGTAAAAGTTTGACTCAAACTTTTACTCAAGCTTTTCTGGTTGATGGCCCGGTTCACAAGTGGGTTTCTCTCCAACTCCAAGAGCAATCAACAGAGGCTTTTGTCAACCCAATTCCATCAAGAGCAAAGGCCCAATTCAAGGCTTGAATATCATTTGAAGAGAGTGTATGAATAGCTTAGAATTTAAGTTTTTAGAGAGTCTTTCCTTTTTAGTTTCGCTGAGTGATTTTGGGAGAGCTTTTGTTTAAGAGTTATTGGGAGATTCTAAGTCTTGGGGAAGGGAATTGAATTCTCTTTCTCTTAGTTTTCTTAATTTCAATTTCATTTACACTTTGCTTGAATCTTGGGTGTTGGAGAATTGAAGGAATTCTGTTTCAATCCCACCCTGAGATCTCTCTGTCTCTCTGTTTTATTTACTGCACTTTTTGAGAAATCAATATTTGCATTCCTTTCTTCTACTGCTTGATCTTTACTTTTCTTGCAATTGAATTCTGAATTTGGATCTAGGAAGGCATTGAGATCTAGACTTGGTTATCTAGTCTCTTGGGTCCTGAGATCTAGAGTTTTCATTTTAATTTCTCTGTTGAATGCGTCTCCAAGTTCATTTACATTTCGAGTTGAGATCCGTTTCATTTTAATTCCTTTTCTATTTTTCTGTTTATCGCAATTTACTTTTCCTTGTCTAATTTCTGCAAATCCAATTCCCAATTCCCGTTATAATTCAAGCCATTTACATTTCTTGCACTTCAAGATTCTGTAATTTACATTTCTTGCGTTCTAAATTTCTGCCATTTAATTTCTTGTTCTTTAAGATTCAGCACTTTTATTTTCTGTTCTCTTTACTTTACTGCAATCATCCCTCTCCCTTTAATTTTCATGCAATTTAAATTTCAGTTTATTACAAATCACTCAACTAAATCTTGATTCGCTTGACTAAATCAACCACTAAACTAAAATTGCTCAATCCTTCAATCCCTGTGGGATCGACCTCACTCACGTGAGTTATTATTACTTGATGCGACCCGGTACACTTGCCGGTTAGATTTGGGTGTTTTGGAAATTCGTTTTTCCACAAATTTTTCCATCAAGTTTTTGGCGCCGTTGCCGGGGATTGATTAGATTGACAATGATTAAGTGAAGTGGAGATCTAGATCAAGCACTTTTTCTTTTCTGTTTCTTTATTTTTTTACTAACCCACTAACTGTTTGAATTTTTGCCTGAGCTAACTGAAACTTCACTTTAGCAATAGAGTGAAGTTTTCTTGATATTTTCTGGCTTTGTGTGATCCTCATGCTTGTGCTTATTGAATATAAGAGAGAAGCAATTTTCTTCTATCTATCTTTCAAGTTTATCAACTGTTTGACACATTGTGTCAACTAATTCTCCAATCATATTCTGGCATGAATATACTCTATCTTCATCTGGACCGTTTGTGATTGTACAGATCATGGAGGGGAACTCAACTAATTCCAGTAATCATGGGAGTAATATCCCCACCTTAGATAATAATGCAACCCATAATTTGAAGCACCCATTCATCACCATGAACGATGTTGCTCAATGGTTTGAAGCTTTCCCACAAGGAAGCATTATCGGATGGGAAGAATTAATGAGTGAACTCCTAGCCAAGCTGAAACCACCCCAGGAAATTGGTGAGCTAGAGACAGAAGTGCAACCATCCACACAAGAGAAAGAAGTGATGGAAATTGAAGGTGTCAGTTGATGCACATAAACTAGTTATGCTACGATTTAGGAAATTGCACGATCGGCAAAATTCCTTCTGGCAAGTGCACCGGTTATCGTCAAGTAAAAACTCACAATAGAGTGAGGTCGAATCCCACAAGGATTGGTTGAGTGAGCAATTCGGATTAGAAGTGTGTTCTAGTTGAGCGAAATCAAGATTGAGATGAGTATTGCGGAATGTAAAATTGGCGGGAAAAGTAAATGACAAGAAATTGAAATGGCAGAATCTTAAATTGCATGAATTAAAGAGCAGAAACTAAATTGCTGAAATTAAAAGGGAATGGGGGTGATTGCATGAATTGAGTAGCAGAATGTAAAGAGAAAGTGGAAATCAGAAATGGGGAATTCATTGGGTTATAGGAGATATTGAGATCTCCGAATCAAAACATGTTTATCTCTTCCTCAACCAATGCGTTCATTGAATTTTGCTTGGCAATCTTATATGATTGGATCCCAATCCCTTGGCTCACCAATTCTCTCTAAAAACAAACAAATTCCCAATCCCTTGGTTTAAATGTTCATAAGAAGAGATGATGCTCAATCACTGATTATACCACACAGTTTCATGAACCACAATTTGGTAGGATTACATGTCACAATATCCATCCAAACCCCAATCCAATTCACTGTGAGAAAGCTTCTCTAGCATGAATCCTCCATTCCTTTCCCAAGGTTCCGAAGGATTCCAAGTATGGGTAGTTTCTTTCCCAAGACAACTACCCAATGGAATTAGATCGAGAAGCTTTCTAACAAAATTCAAGAGAAAAGATTGAAGAAGAAGATAAACTATTATTGATTCATTGAATTACAATAGAGCTCCCTAACCCAATGAAAGGGGGTTTAGTGAGTCATAGCTCTGAATTCAATTACAAAGATATGAGAACTAGCTAAAAGTGAAGGTGCAAAAGTCCCTTCTAACTTAAATTCTATCCTATTTATACACTTTCTATATTGAGCTTCTGTTGTGCTTCTTGGGCTTTGAGGCCTCTCCTTGCTTTCCTTTTGCCTTGGGTTTATGATCCATAATTTTGATGAGGCTGTTGATCCAAATTCTGTAACATTCATTGAGCCAACTTAGTGATAATCAAATAATGACACATGACTCAATAAATTGAGATTTCAAACTCATCAATCCTTCAGGCCCAATCCCATAAACCATGATATTCAATTGGGTTTCATACCAGAATAAGTTTAAGTTAATGTTTGTGCTCAAATACTAACTTAAACCACAATATCTTTGGTCCAGAAACCTTTTCCAAGAGTGGCGTTTAAGTTGCAGTTTAAGCTTAAACTGCAGCTTAAACGCCAGACACTTCCAGTGAGGCCTTTTGTAGAAGCACGTTTAAGCTTTAGTTTAAGGTTAAACTGAAGCTTAAACGTGGAAATGGAAGAAGGCAGCCCTGGAGAGTTATGTAGTCGAACACGTTTAACCTCCAGTTTGAGGTCAAACTGAAGCTTAAACGTGGATATAGGAAGGGCAGCCCTGGAGGTCGAACACGTTTAACCTCCAGTTTAAGGTCAAACTGGAGGTTAAACGTGGAATTGGAAGGAGGCATCCTGGAGGTCGAACACGTTTAACCTCCAGTTTAAGGTTAAACTGGAGGTTAAACGTGGAAGCTTAGAAAGGTAGCCCTGGAGGTGTCGAACACGTTTAAGCTCCAGTTTGAGGTCAAACTGGAGCTTAAACGTGGAAATGGAGAGAGCAACCCTGGAGGAGAGATCTTGGTCGAACACGTTTAAGCTCCAGTTTGAGGTCAAACTGGAGCTTAAACGTGGAAATGGCTCCCTGGTGCTTTTCCCATTCTGGCGTTTACCCTCCAGTTTGAGGTCAAACTGGAGGTTAAACGTGGAACTCCTTCCTGGGTGGCATTATCATTCTGGCGTTTAACCTCCAGTTTGAGGTCAAACTGGAGGTTAAACTTCAATTCCAGCAATTCTTAGCCTTCATGATTCTGGCGTTTAAGCTCCAGTTTAGGCTTAAACTGGAACTTAAACTCCACATGTGATATTCAAGCTTCCTTTATTGATTTTGTTGCTTCCTTGCCTAGCCTCTTCTTCCCTGAAATCATCCAAACAATTGCATCAAAGTCTTGCAAAATTTCATGAGAAATCTTCCATTCATAGCATTCAAGTAATATAACTAAAACTCATGGATATTGCATCAAAATCATATTGTTTGGATGGTTCATTGCTTTGTTATTCTTTTAACCATTCTTGGTTACTTTAAGCTCACGAAAGTGCATAAAACCACTAAAACTAACAGAAAAATACTAGTGAAACTAGCCTAAGATGCCTTGGCATCACAACACCAAACTTAATACTTGCTTGTCCCTAAGCAAGTTCTGAGTTATTTGAGAAGACAGTATGAAACAGAAAGCAATTACATTGGCTATATTAGCAAGCATTTGAAGTTCATCAGAAGGGTTTTATGCAGAAAGTTGCAGCATCACTTTTTCATATTTATCAGGTAAGATTATCACTCTTTCATTGCATCCATCAAACACTGCTATGGCCTCTTGTTCTTCTTATGTCTTTGGCACTTTTTCTTTTCTTTGTTTTTCTTTTCTTTTTCTTAGAGCTCCTTTGCTCCTTGTTTGCTTAGTGTCATGTGTTGCACAAGCCTTTGGCATTTTCTTTTTCTTATCAGTGCACTACACATATCCACTTTAGGCATTTTAGTTCACATTTCTTCTTGAGATATTGGTGCCCAGCACCTCTTTGTGTGACTAAATGTTTTGTATTTAGGTTGCTCTTGATAATGGACTTTTGGTTGATAATCCCGGGTTAGTTAACCCAAGTTACCAAGTGTTGAAACACTCCTCAGAACCTATTCATCCAAGCATATCCTTAATACATAAACACCACAGGCATTTGTCTCAGAAGTTCAAACCATTGGTGCCTAGCTTATTTTCTCAATTTTTCTGCTTTTTGGTTGCCTTTTTCAGTGGCTTTTTCTTCTTCTTTTTCTTTCTTTTTCATGGCCAAAGACATTTATTCATCAAGATCCAAAGACAGTTTTCAATTTCTACACAAAAAATGATAATTCTACACTCTATTTCCAGTGATGTGACTTAACAATCAAGCATGCATACCACCACTTAATTCTACTTGATTTGTCACTAATTGAGCCAAGTCACTTTTGTTCACACTTTTCTTTTATTTTTGGAAACAGAACAAGCATGGCAAGCATTTGTTTAAGAAGGTGAAGTTATATCCAAACATCCAGGCATTCACTTTATTCAAAGCAATAAACAGACAAATATACTAAAAACTTCACATTCCAGAAAGATTCAACATTTACAGTTTAAACCAGAACAAGCATGCTTTTGTTTGCCTTTTTAAACAATTATCAAGGAACAATACCACCTTGTGAAATTCCTTGTTTTCTCTTTGTTGCTAGGAAACAATTTGATTTCTCCTTCTTCTCCTAAATGTTGCTTCATGCTTTAAGATCCTTGTTTCCTTTCCTGCAAAGAGTGATGAAGTTGCTTGCTTCTCAAGCACTTGAGTGGTTAGCTCAACTATGTATGGGTAAGTATCCGAGTTTTGGTGTGCGAACACCAAACTTAGACTCCCACTTACTTCTCTATTCTTTGAGTCCTTGAGTTCTCTTTGGAATGAAGTTGCTGCTAAGGGTTCCAAGCATTTCTGTGACTGCTTAGAATGGTTGTTCCTTTCATATAATTCAAAGGTTGTTGTGTTCAGTTGATCCTTATGGTGGAACACCAAACTTAGAGTCACACATTCCCCTTTGAATTATTGATCTACGAATTCATTGTTTGGTGTGAAACACCAAACTCATTTCTTTGCAATGCACAGAAACTACTTCACCCTTTTTTTTTATTGAAACAAATAAAATAAACAGCAAAGGGTATTACCTCAGATTGGGTTGCCTCCCAACAAGCGCTTCTTTAACGTCATTAGCTTGACGGTCAGCTTCCTCAGTTGAGGTGATATTTAACCTTGTCCTTCTCCTCCACATCTCCCAAGTAATGTTTGAGCCTTTGACCATTCACAATGAAGGTTCGTTGTGACTTTTCTTCCATGATTTCTACTTGTCCATATTTGGAGACCTTAGTGACAAGGAATGGTCCAGACCACCTTGATTTTAGCTTCCCTGGAAATAGCTTCAGCCTAGAATTGTAGAGCAATACTCTTTGTCCTTCTTCAAATTTCCTTGGGGCTATGTTGCTGTCATGCTTCTTCTTTGCTCTTTCTTTGTAAATTTTGGCATTCTCATAAGCTTCAGCTCTGAATTCTTCCAACTCTTGAATTTGCAACATCCTTCTTTCTCCAGCAGCTTTGCTGTCCAAGTTCAAAAGTTTCAAGGCCCAGTATGCCTTGTGCTCCAACTCCAGTGGCAAATGGCAAGCTTTTCCGTATACTAGTTGGTAAGGAGACATTCCAATTGGTGTTTTGAAAGCTGTCCTATATGCCCAAAGAGCATCATCTAGCTTAATCGACCAGTCCTTCCTTGAAGTTCCCACAGTCTTTTCCAGGATCCTTTTGAGTTCTCTGTTAGATATTTCGGCTTGCCCACTTGTTTGTGGATGGTATGGTGTGGCTACCTTGTGTTTGACTCCATATTTTAGAAGCAATGCCTCTAATGGTTTGTTGCAGAAGTGGCTTCCTCCATCACTGATGATTGCTCTTGGAACTCCAAAACGGCAAAAAATGTGTTTTCTGAGGAAGTTCATGACTACCTTATTATCATTGGTTGGAGTTGCTATTGCTTCAACCCATTTGGAGACATAGTCTACTGCCACAAGAATGTAATTATTTGAGTATGAGGAGGGAAAAGGTCCCATGAAATCTATTCCCCATACATCAAACAATTCAAGTTCCAGAATGAATTGTTGTGGCATTTCATTTCTTCTTGGCAGATTCCCCGCTTTCTGGCATTCATGGCAGTGCTTCACTAGTTCCTTTGCATCTTTGAAGATAGTGGGCCAATAAAAACCACACTGCAACACCTTAGCTACTGTTCTTTCTCCTGCAAAATGTCCTCCATAAGTGGAGCCATGGCAGTCCCATAAGACTTCCCTTCCTTCTTCCTCTGATATGCATCTTCTGAGTATGCCATCGGAACATTTTTTGAACAAGTATGGTTCGTCCCAGATGAAGTATTTGGCATCATTTACCAATTTCTTCCTTTGATGCTTGTTAAATTCCAACGGCCAACTCCCAGTGGCCTTGAAGTTTGCTATGTCTGCAAACCAGGGTGCTTTGTGAATTACCATGAGTTGTTCATCAGGGAAGCACTCATTTATATGTGTGCTTTGTGCGCTTCCTTCTTCACATGGTATCCTTGATAAATGGTCTGCCACCTTGTTCTCTACACCCTTCTTGTCTTTGATTTCAATGTCAAATTCCTGCAACAAAAGAACCCATCTAATGAGTCTTGGTTTGGATTCTTGTTTAGCAAGTAAGTATTTTAAAGCTGAATGATCAGTGAAGACAATGACTTTAGATCCAATGAGATAGGATCTAAATTTGTCAAATGCAAAGACTATTGCCAAGAGTTCTTTTTCAGTGGTTGTGTAGTTCCTTTGGTTAGCACTCAAGACTTTACTGGCATAATAAATCACATGTACCAAATTGTCTTTCCTTTGTCCTAACACTGCCCCAACAGCAAGGTCTGATGCGTCACACATCAGTTCAAAAGGTAAGTTCCAATCAGGTGGGGCAATGATAGGTGCAGAGGAAAGTTTTTGCTTCAAAAGTTCATAGGCTAGCATGCAATTTTTATCAAATACAAAGGGTGTATCAGAGACAAGCAAGTTACTCAAAGGTTTGGCTATTTTAGAAAAGTCTCTAATAAACCTTCTGTAAAACCCAGCATGTCCCAAAAAACTCCTAACTGCCTTGACATTACTTGGTGGAGGTAGTTTTTCAATGATTTCCACCTTAGCTCTGTCCACCTCCATGCCTCTATTAGAGATTTTGTGGCCAAGGACTATTCCTTCTGTGACCATGAAATGACACTTTTCCCAGTTTAATACTAGGTTAGTCTCTTGGCACCTCTTAAGCACCAAGGCAAGGTGGTGTAGGCAGCTAGGGAAAGAATCTCCAAACACAGAAAAATTGTCCATGAAGACCTCAATAAATTTTTCAATCATGTCCGAAAAGATGGACAGCATGCATCTTTGGAAAGTGGCAGGTGCATTGCACAATCCAAAGGGCATGCGTCTATAAGCAAAAACTCCATATGGACAAACAAATGATGTTTTCTCTTGATCTCTAGGATCAACTACTATTTGGTTGTAGCCTGAATATCCATCCAAAAAGCAATAGTAAGCATGTCCGGCAAGCCTTTCAAGCATCTGATCCATGAATGGGAGTGGGAAATGATCCTTTCTGGTGGCTTCATTGAGCTTCCTGTAGTCTATGCACATCCTCCACCCAGTGACGGTTCTTGTGGGTATGAGTTCGTTCTTCTCATTTGGCACCACAGTTATGCCACCTTTCTTGGGAACTACATGGATGGGACTAACCCATGGGCTATCAGAAATGGGGTAGATTACCCCTGCCTGCCATAACTTCATGACTTCCTTTTGTACCACTTCTTTCATGACGGGATTCAATCTTCTCTGAGCTTGAATGGAGGGTCTAGCATCCTCTTCTAACAATATTTTATGCATGCATATGGATGAACTTATCCCCTTCAAATCAGCTAGGGTCCATCCAATGGCATCTTGATGAGTTTGCAGCACCTTGATCAATTCTTCTTCCTGTTCTTGGCTCAGGGCAGAGCTAATGATAACAGGGTGACTCTCATCACTACCCAAGTATGCATACTTGAGATTAGGGGGCAACGCTTTGAGCTCAGGTTTTGGTGCTTCCTTCTCTTCTTTCACTCTCTCTGGCATGCTTAGCATGGTTGTTTCAGCACCCTTGATGTCACTATCTTCAATATCCTTGGTGAACTCCTCCTCTGCCACCTCCTTTATTGTTTCCTCAAAAGTTTCTTGTACTGCAATGTCCACTACATCAACCCTCATGCATTCCCTTAGTGATTCTGATGGATAGCTCATTGCCTTGAATACGTTAAACACCAATTTCTCATCATGTAGTCTAAGAGTGAGTTCACCCTTTTGTACATCTATGATGGCTCCAGCAGTAGCTAGGAAGGGTCTTCCCAGAATTATTGAAGCTTTTGCTTCTTCCTCCATATCTAACACCACAAAATCAGCAGGAAATATAAAATCTCCCACTTTCACCAACAAATCCTCAACTATCCCATGAGGGAATTTAAAAGTTCGATCTGCCAATTGGAGGGCCATTCTTGTTGGTTTAGCTTCCTCAATCTTCATTCTTCTCATCATTGTTAGAGACATCAAATTGATACTGGCCCCTAAGTCACACAAGGCCTTCTCCACCATGACTTCTCCTATGATGCAGGGGATTTGGAAACTGCCTGGATCCTTCAATTTCTGAGGTAGTTTGTGCTGGATGATGGCACTGCATTCTTCAGTTAACAACACAGTTTCCTCATTTCTCCAGCTTCTCTTCTTGGTCATTAATTCTTTTAAGAATTTTGCATAGAGTGGCATTTGCTCTATTGCCTCAGCAAACGGAATGTTGATTTGGAGCTTCTTGAAAATCTCCAAGAACCTGGAGAATTGACCATCCTTTTCACTTTTCATCAAATGTTGAGGATATGGTGCTTTAGGTGTATAAGGCTTCAGGACCTCTTTTTCTTTTTCTTTTGTTGCGGACTGTGTAAAAGGTTGTCCTTGTTCCTTGTCTCTCACATGTTCCCTTGCTTCATCCTCTATGGTTTCCTTTGAGATCTCCTTTAGATTCTTTCCACTTCTGAGGGTTATGGCCTTACATTCTTCCCTTGCAATAGCCTTGGCCGCATGAGAAACGCTTGTCCCAGGGTTTTGCTTAGACAAATACAAAATTTGATTTTCTAGCTTCAGGATGGCAGCTCCTTGGTTTTGCAGGTTAGAATTTACTTCTTCCTTGAAAGCTTTCAATTCGGTTATGTCTTGACTCATGGTTGCAAGCATTCCTTCTATCCGGTTCAATTGATCTTGAAATTGTTGGTTCGGATTAGGTTGGGTAGGTTGATTAATTTGGCCATGATATGGTGGTTGGGAGTAAGTGTTTTGTGTGGCTTGGTATGATCTTTGGTTGGAGTTTTGGTATGTGGAATTGTTATGTTGGTTGTGGTTGTAAGGTTTGTGGTTTTGTGGTTGGGTTTGTTGGTTTCCCCACCCAAAGTTTGGGTGGTTTCTCCAGCCTGGGTTGTAAGTGTTGGAATGTGGATCATATGATTGCCTTTGTTGGTTTCCCACATAGTTGGCCTCTTCCCAATCACCTCCTTCAATGCTTACTTCCTCTTGATCTTGTGTGTGTATTGCAGCCACTTGCTTTGTTTCTAATTGCCTGGTAAGCTCTGCTAGTTGCTTGGCAAACACCTTGTTTTGGGCTAGAATTGTATCAACATGGTTCAGCTCCATGACTCCCTTAGTGTTGTGCCTCTCTGATGCATAGTAGTACTCATTCTCAGCCACTGTCTCAATCACTTCAATGGCCTCTTCCACAGTCTTTTTCCTGTTCAATGAACCTCCTGATGAATGGTCTACAGCCTTCCTTGATTCATAAGAGAGTCCATCATTGAAGATATGCAATTGCACCCAATCATGGAACATGTCTGGTGGGCATTTCCTTGTCAAGTCCTTGAATCTCTCCCATGCCTCGTAGAGAGTTTCACCATCTTGTTGTCTAAAAGTCTGAACCTCAGATCGAAGCCTATTGACCTTTTGTGGAGGGTAGAAACGTGCCAGAAACTTGCTTTCCACCTCATCCCATGTTGTTAGACTCCCCCTTGGGAATGATTCCAGCCACTTAGCTGCTTTGTCCCTAAGTGAAAATGGGAACAAAAGCAGTTTATATGCATCTTCCTGGACTCCATTGGACTTCACAGTGTCACAAATTCTCAGGAATTTTGTGAGATGTTGGTTGGGATCTTCATTAGCACTTCCACCAAATGAACAATGATTCTCCACAAGTGATATTAGCTGTGGTTTGAGCTCAAAATTGTTGGCCTGAATGGGTGGTTTCTGGATGCTACTACCACAATTCCCAGAGGTTGGGTTTATGTATGAACTAAGAACCCTCCTCTCAGGAATGGCATTGTTTCCATCAGCTCTCTCATGGTTGTGAACTTCTCTATCCATGTTGAGATCTAGAGCTTCCTCAACATTGTCATCAGATTCTCCTTCAGATTCCTCTTCTCCCACTACTCTCTTCCCTCTTGCTTCCCTTCTCAGTCTATGAAGGGTCCTCTCTGGTTCGGTATATGGAGGAGTTGATGTCTCTCCTCTCCTACCTGTCATACAAGAACACAGCAAGGCACAAACAAGTGAAATACTCTTGGTTAATGGAAGAATATGGTTAGAGCAATTGAGGAATTAATTCAAACAGTTAGTGAGTCAGTGAGTTAGTTGCTTGAATTTAAAGGCATAAAGAAAGAAAGCATGTAACCGAGTGCAAAAATTAAAATTCAACAAGTAACTTGAACAGAATTAACAAAGCAAGAGAAATTGCTCAATCTAGTTACCTTCCAATTTGAGAATTGTCAATCGAAAACCAATCCCCGGCAACGGCGCCATAAACTTGATGCACATAAACTAGTTATGCTACGATTTAGGAAATTGCACGATCGGCAAAATTCCTTCCGGCAAGTGCACCGGTTATCGTCAAGTAAAAACTCACAATAGAGTGAGGTCGAATCCCACAAGGATTGGTTGAGTGAGCAATTCGGATTAGAAGTGTGTTCTAGTTGAGCGGAATCAAGATTGAGATGAGTATTGCGGAATGTAAAATTGGCGGGAAAAGTAAATGACAAGAAATTGAAATGGCGGAATCTTAAATTGCATGAATTAAAGAGCAGAAACTAAATTGCTGAAATTAAAAGGGAATGGGGGTGATTGCATGAATTGAGTAGCAGAATGTAAAGAGAAAGTGGAAATCAGAAATGGGGAATTCATTGGGTTATAGGAGATATTGAGATCTCCGAATCAAAACATGTTTATCTCTTCCTCAACCAATGTGTTCATTGAATTTTGCTTGGCAATCTTATATGATTGGATCCCAATCCCTTGGCTCACCAATTCTCTCTAAAAACAAACAAATTCCCAATCCCTTGGTTTAAATGTTCATAAGAAGAGATGATGCTCGATCACTGATTATACCACACAGTTTCATGAACCACAATTTGGTAGGATTACATGTCACAATATCCATCCAAACCCCAATCCAATTCACTGTGAGAAAGCTTCTCTAGCATGAATCCTCCATTCCTTTCCCAAGGTTCCGAAGGATTCCAAGTATGGGTAGTTTCTTTCCCAAGACAACTACCCAATGGAATTAGATCGAGAAGCTTTCTAACAAAATTCAAGAGAAAAGATTGAAGAAGAAGATAAACTATTATTGATTCATTGAATTACAATAGAGCTCCCTAACCCAATGAAAGGGGGTTTAGTGAGTCATAGCTCTGAATTCAATTACAAAGATATGAGAACTAGCTAAAAGTGAAGGTGCAAAAGTCCCTTCTAACTTAAATTCTATCCTATTTATACACTTTCTATATTGAGCTTCTGTTGTGCTTCTTGGGCTTTGAGGCCTCTCCTTGCTTTCCTTTTGCCTTGGGTTTATGATCCATAATTTTGATGAGGCTGTTGATCCAAATTCTGTAACATTCATTGAGCCAACTTAGTGATAATCAAATAATGACACATGACTCAATAAATTGAGATTTCAAACTCATCAATCCTTCAGGCCCAATCCCATAAACCATGATATTCAATTGGGTTTCATACCAGAATAAGTTTAAGTTAATGTTTGTGCTCAAATACTAACTTAAACCACAATATCTTTGGTCCAGAAACCTTTTCCAAGAGTGGCGTTTAAGTTGCAGTTTAAGCTTAAACTGCAGCTTAAACGCCAGACACTTCCAGTGAGGCCTTTTGTAGAAGCACGTTTAAGCTTTAGTTTAAGGTTAAACTGAAGCTTAAACGTGGAAATGGAAGAAGGCAGCCCTGGAGAGTTATGTAGTCGAACACGTTTAACCTCCAGTTTGAGGTCAAACTGAAGCTTAAACGTGGATATAGGAAGGGCAGCCCTGGAGGTCGAACACGTTTAACCTCCAGTTTAAGGTCAAACTGGAGGTTAAACATGGAATTGGAAGGAGGCATCCTGGAGGTCAAACACGTTTAACCTCCAGTTTAAGGTTAAACTGGAGGTTAAACGTGGAAGCTTAGAAAGGTAGCCCTGGAGGTGTCGAACACGTTTAAGCTCCAGTTTGAGGTCAAACTGGAGCTTAAACGTGGAAATGGAGAGAGCAACCCTGGAGGAGAGATCTTGGTCGAACACGTTTAAGCTCCAGTTTGAGGTCAAACTGGAGCTTAAACGTGGAAATGGCTCCCTGGTGCTTTTCCCATTCTGGCGTTTACCCTCCAGTTTGAGGTCAAACTGGAGGTTAAACGTGGAACTCCTTCCTGGGTGGCATTATCATTCTGGCGTTTAACCTCCAGTTTGAGGTCAAACTGGAGGTTAAACTTCAATTCCAGCAATTCTTAGCCTTCATGATTCTGGCGTTTAAGCTCCAGTTTAGGCTTAAACTGGAACTTAAACTCCACATGTGATATTCAAGCTTCCTTTATTGATTTTGTTGCTTCCTTGCCTAGCCTCTTCTTCCCTGAAATCATCCAAACAATTGCATCAAAGTCTTGCAAAATTTCATGAGAAATCTTCCATTCATAGCATTCAAGTAATATAACTAAAACTCATGGATATTGCATCAAAATCATATTGTTTGGATGGTTCATTGCTTTGTTATTCTTTTAACCATTCTTGGTTACTTTAAGCTCACGAAAGTGCATAAAACCACTAAAACTAACAGAAAAATACTAGTAAAACTAGCCTAAGATGCCTTGGCATCACAGTGCAATCATGGCCCAAAGCAAGCAGATGCATCAACAACTTCTGCAACAACTAGAACTGATGGACAGAAAAATCGATGAGCTACAAACTCCTGTGGCAAATGCACATAAACTACCTCAAAATCCCCATGGAGGGAATCAATCTGGAAAAAGTTTTGGAACAATTAACTGTGAGCAATAAAATAATGAGCAATTACACTCTCCAAATAGTACCTCAAGCATGTTCCAACACAAGTTTCAAGGTGATGTGTACAACCCACCATGGAGGACTCATTCCAACTGGAGGAGGAGTGAACACCAAAATCAAGGAGCAAGGGACCTCAATTACAACAACCCCAACTTCACAAACCAGCAAAAACATCACCATACCAATCACAACTATTACACACCACCACAACACCTACCATTCAACCCCATCACACCTCACAATTTTTCCAAAACAACTTTCAACAACCATCTCATTTTATACAACCACAACCAAATCTAGGCTCTCAAAGAATCTTTAGTCTAGAGGTAATGATGGAAAATTTCATGAAAATTCAAGAGATGGAAAGACAAGATCAGGAAGCAACAAGTAGAGAGCAAGAAGCTTCAATCAGAAAACTTGAGAGGCAAATGGCACAACTGGCTAAGTACCTTGCAGAAATGGGTGAGGAGAGGGTAAATACTTCCCCCAGAGCCACTGAAGACAACTTGAAAGACAATGAGAAAGTTGTCAGGTGTGAGAAAGGGAAAGCAATCATAGAGGTAAGTGAGAAGAGGGCTACGGGAAAAGAAACAATCATCAAAGAAAAGCCCACAGTAAGAGGAGGGAATCAAAGGCAACAGAAGCCTCAGCTTCCATGATCAGAGGATGAAGGATGTCAAGCTAATGACAATAAAAGAGCGCTTGTTGGGAGGCAACCCAACCGAAGGTAACCATCATTTCATATCTATTTCAATAAAAAGGTTAATTAGTTTATTCCATATTGCAAGAAGCTAAGTTTGGTGTTGCACACCAAAACAATCTAAGGGAGAATGAAGGATTCTAAGTTTGGTGTTCCACCAAAATTTCATCAAAAAACGCATTCTCACTTTCTGCATAATGCTAGCTTCAAGCATTTAGATAAACTAGTTAACTATTCTGCTGTTTCCTAAGTTTTCAGCTTTAATTGCTTTTGAAAAAAAAAAAAGAAAAAGAGTTTTACACATGGTTAATCTGATGCACAAGGACCATTGGCAAGGTACTAAGTTTGGTGTTCCCACACCAAAGTAAGTTCAAAAGCCCACAAATAAATCATGCATGCTAACCATTTTTCAAGTGCTTGGGGAACAAGCAACTTTCAATATCACTGCAGAGTACCATACAAACTTTTGGGAAGATTTAGCATCATCAATCAAAGAGATGAAAGAGGAATGTGAAGACCAGCAAGGATGATGAGGAAGAGGACAGCAAGTAAACTCCAAAAGGTTGTATTGTTCATTATCAGATACTGCTGTGATTGAAAGTGATATGATACCCCTATCTGTCTTTCTGTCTAGTATAGTTTTTCTGCAATTCAATAATCAAGATGCTTGATCATTTACAATACTATACTCTCCAAAACTTGTTTGCACTCAATATTTCAAAAATGCATCACATGAAAGTTCTTTGAAAAGAAGGATTGAGGAATTAAAGAATTTTGAGGCAAGCAAAAGATTAGGAGAAGTGGTGGTTCTAGTTGTGTGATTATGTATTGAGGTTGCATGCTTATGAAAACTTGCATGGGAGCTCATAGGCGGGACATAGAGTTCAAAGAAGTGTTGTGAAGATTCTCAAACATTTATTGATCCAAGAAGCAGCAAACAAAACAAAAGAAAATAAAGAAAATACAAAAACAAAAAGAACATGGCCCAAGGCTCTGAGCATCAATTACTAGGCAGAAAAGAAGAAAGAAACAAGAACTCAAAGAGTTGTTATCCTAGTAAATGCTTGTGGTCGAATTGTGTCAAAGAGAGAGGCTTGAGTAAGTAAATCCTTAGGGGTGCTTTAACACCTAATACCTTAAAACCAACTGGTTTCGGAGTATTGATTGAAAGCTTATCTAAAAAGCCGCTTTGAGACATGACACTTAGAGTCAAGGCCAAAGCACAGCAACTCTAAGCTGTTCAAGGAGATTACCTATAGAGAGATCTCCGTGATATCATTTGGATGAAAGTCCTAGGACCTAAGACTTCCAATATGTAAGGACTAGTAGGCACTGAAGCCCTTGCATGAGCATATAATTTAGAGTTTACCCCACTGTCACTTAATCACTTCACTCACAGGACATTACAAGTTATTCTTCAATCCATCTTAATTGAAAGAACCTTTGAGCATAATTCCTTTCTTGCTTGGGGACAAGCAAGCTTTAAGTTTGGTGTTGTGATGACATATCATCTTAGCCTAGTTTCACTAGTCTTTTCCTTTTGTTTTCAATTGAATTTATGCACTTTCTTGAGTCATAAGTAAGCCAATTGGGTAGAATTTCATGTTTCCTTTGATTCAATCAACCATGGATAAATTAATACAATTTCATGAGATTTTGTGCTATAATTGTCATATATTATGAAAGAATAACAATCTCATGATTTTGAGCATAGTTTTGATGTGCTTGGTTGATTGATGATAGGTGAAAAGAGCTTTGAAGAAGGTTGAAGAAAGAAGAAATGGCAAGGAGCAAGAGAGAACAAAAAGCTTGAGCAAAAGCTTGCCTCAAACTTTAGCTCAAACTTTTGGAAGAGTTGAATTTACCCTGGATGGAGCAAAAGCTTGCGCCAACGTTTGACCTCAAGATTTTAGGCAAACGTTGGCGCCACAACAAATACACCATGGAGGGAGCAAAAGCTTGCGCCAACGTTTGACCTCAAGCTTTTAGGAAAACGTTGGCGCCACAACTGCCTGAATGGGTATACTTCCAACAAGAATAACTTGAGTTGTAGATGTCCAATTGAGGTGATTCCAATTGGGTTAGAAAGCTGACATTCAGAGCTTTCCAACCATATATAATAGTCTATAGTGGGCATAAAATTGGCAACGTTGACAAGAGGACAAAGTAGCACCCCAAGAGGTATGCAAAAGGGATCCACGTTTGGCTCAAAGTTTGACCTCAAACTTTGGCTCAAACGTGGATAACAGCAAGGGAGGCTAGTTGATATGAAAAGTTTGAGTAAAAGTTTGACTCAAACTTTTACTTAAGCTTTTCTGGTTCATGGCCCGGTTCACAAGTGGGTTTCTCTCCAACTCCAAGAGCAATCAACAGAGGCTTTTGTCAACCCAATTCCATCAAGAGCAAAGGCCCAATTCAAGGCTTGAAGATCATTTGAAGAGAGTGTATAAATAGCTTAGAATTTAAGTTTTTAGAGAGCCTTTCCTTTTTAGTTTCGCTGAGTGATTTTGGGAGAGCTTTTGGTTAAGAGTTATTGGGAGATTCTAAGTCTTGGGGAAGGGAATTGAATTCTCTTTCTCTTAGTTTTCTTAATTTCAATTTCATTTACACTTTGCTTGAATCTTGGGTGTTGGAGAATTGAAGGAATTCTATTTCAATCCCACCCTGAGATCTCTCTGTCTCTCTGTTTTATTTACTGCACTTTTTGAGAAATCAATATTTGCATTCCTTTTTTCTACTGCTTGATCTTTACTTTTCTTGCAATTGAATTCTGAATTTGGATCTAGGAAGGCATTGAGATCTAGACTTGGTTATCTAGTCTCTTGGGTCCTGAGATCTGGAGTTTTCATTTTAATTTCTCTGTTGAATGCGTCTCCAAGTTCATTTACATTTCGAGTTGAGATCCGTTTCATTTTAATTCCTTTTCTATTTTTCTGTTTATCGCAATTTACTTTTCCTTGTCTAATTTCTGCAAATCCAATTCCCAATTCCCGTTATAATTCAAGTCATTTACATTTCTTGCCCTTCAAGATTCTACAATTTACATTTCTTGCGTTCTAAGTTTCTGCCATTTAATTTCTTGTTCTTTAAGATTCAGCACTTTTATTTTCTGTTCTCTTTGCTTTACTGCAATCATCCCTCTCCCTTTAATTTTCATGCAATTTAAATTTCAGTTAATTACAAATCACTCAACTAAATCTTGATTCGCTTGACTAAATCAACCACTAAACTAAAATTGCTCAATCCTTCAATCCCTGTGGGATCGACCTCACTCACGTGAGTTATTATTACTTGATACGACCCGGTACACTTGCCGGTTAGATTTGGGTGTTTTGGAAATTCGTTTTTCCACAAATTTTCCCATCAGCCACCATAACAGGGAGCTCACTAAATGTCCAACTTAAGGACTTTAACTAAAAGTGCTAGGTGGGAGACAACCCACCATGGTATGATCGTCCCTTTTTCAGTTTTAATTCTAGTATGTTTTGTTTGTTTTTGAGTTTTGATTGGACCTGGAATCATGCATAACATTTATATTAGCATTGCATTCTGCATACTGCATTATTATAAAAAAAAATCACACGCGATGTGACAACGTCGCCAGTGCATTGGGAAGAAAAGAAAATTGAACAAAAAGTCACGCGAAAGCATGGCTGGAGGCGTGCCTTTGGCACAAATTGATCCACGCGTCCGCGTCATGTGGAAAAAATGCCTCCCACGCGTCCGCGTCACCCACGCGAACGCGTGGCTCTGTGAAATTGACGTAAAAGGGTGTAAGGCAGTAAGTTGGGCTGGAATGGGGCTGGAACCATGCTAGAAGCACAAGCCCTACCACCCGAACGCGTGCCCCATGCGTTCGCATCATTTTTAAAAGAAAGGCCATTCACGTGCGCGCGTCAACCACGCGACCGCGTCACCCAAAAATTTGGCAAAAGGAGTTTCGAACAGAGAGTTGCGCAAACGCGAGGCTGCACTCGCGCCTATCGCACAAATCAGGCCACGCGCTCCCGTGACCCACGCGTCCGCGTCACTTGACCTTATCGCGCACCATGCGACCACGTCACTCACGCGTCCGCGTCGCCTGCGCTGCACAACTTATCCAAATCAGCGTCAATTATCTTATCTTTTCTTTTCTAATCCTAATTTCTTCTATCTTTCCTTCTTTCTTCTTTCTTTCTTACTTTATCTCTTTCACTTCTCATTCTTTTTCACCTTCATTCTATTTTACTTGCATACTTCCATTCATTGCATTTTAATTTTGTGCATATTTTTATTTTCTTTTCTAAATTTATTATTTTTCCATTGGTGTTACTTGTTCATATTCAACTGTTATATCTTTTCTGGTATTATTTTGGTGCTTAGTGACTTGTATTACACTGTTGGATGATATTAATTATCTGTCAATGCCAATCTTTTATGATACCTATATTCCTTTTGTATTGACATGAATTTATATTGTCTTTCATTATCTACTGTCTCTTCCCCATTGTTGCAAATTTTTGCACTCTTGATTTGCCATGCACTTCTACTGTTTTCTCACTTGTATGTTGTAGCTACTATGTAATTGAGACCCTTATTATCTGGAATTAACACCCATATTTTATTTATATTCTATATTTTGGGTTACTTTTCTTCTTTTTTCTCTTTCAGGATGGCCACCGGGGAAGAGAACCGGAAGACGTTCACATGGGGAGACAAACAAGTCCACCTGCACATTCTTTAGAGAAAAGCGTCAGTTCGAGAAACCCGTCCACTTGCACATCTCAACATGCACCGAGGACGGTGCAATCTTTAAGTGTGGGGAGGTCGATACCGACTTCCGTGGGTTAGTTATTTCTTATTTCAACACCAATGTTAATTTTTCTTATTAAATTAGTTGTTGCATTTGCATGTTTCTCTGCATGTTTGTCTGATTTTGTGCATTTAGCTACTACTTGGTTGAAGTAACATTTTTTTTAAGAAACTTTTTATAGCATTTCACTAATTTGAGTTAAACTTTTTGAAAAACTTGTTTGAAGAAATTTTATTTTGGAACATGGTTTTAGAGCTCGAACACACAAAACCAGTGAGATTTTGAGCCTATTTGATTGGTTGCATTTTATCAACCAATATTTTATTTTGGTGTGTGTTTTTCTCTCTAAAATTGTGATCTTTGTCTTGCTTAATTCTATATTTTCATGGGTTGATGTATGTATGCACTTATATGATTGAGGCCTTTGTTTCACTGAGCTTACATACCCATATGGCCTTAACCTTTTCATTATCCATTGCAAACCAATTTTGAGCCTATTTTACCCCTTTGTTCTTTACTTTAGCTCATCACTAACTCTAAGCGGAAAACAATAATGTCCTTAATTTGAATCCTTGGTTAGCTTAGACTAGTGAGAGTGCTTATGATTTAAGTGTGGGAAAAGTGGGTTTGGAAATATTTGGTTTAAGAATTGGGCATTGTATATCTTTATGAAAATGTGAATGAAATGTTTAGGACATATTCATGCATTCAATAATTTAATCATATGCATTGTGAAAAAAAAATAAATAAATAAATAAAAATAAAAAAAAGAGAGAAAAAGAAAAAAAGAAAAAAAAATATAAAGGAGAAAAAGAAAAGAAAAAGAGCAAATAATAAAAAGGGGACAAAATGCCCCAAAGTAAATGGTGAAAGCAATGCATATGTACTGTACTTGAAATTAGAATGCATGAATATGTGGAAAACATGGTTAATGGATAGTTAGATGTGGTATTATGATTACATGGATTGTCTAAAGTTAGGTGGAAAGTTTAAGTTAATTAAGGATTCAGATTTTAGTCCACTTGGCCAAATACAATCCTACCTTGACCCTAACCCCATTACAGCCCTTAAAAGACCTCTTGATATGTGTATTTGTGCATCAAATTTGTGTTGATTGGTAGAAGAAAAGCAAGCCTTAGAAAGCAAGGTTAGTAGAGGATTGAGAGAATCAAACCTTAAACACATGAGTGATTAGAGTGTATACACTTCCAGTGAGGTTCGATGCTCGATTCCTTGTTCCCGGCTTTCATGAGCTATCTTCTTCTTGCAACTCTATTTGTACTTTATTTTTATAATTTGAATTAGTGAAATCCAGTTCAGTATGTTCTTGGAAGATTTATTTACTTTTAACCAAGTAGGTAGAAACATTCTGCATGTAGTCGCATTCATATAGATAGGTTGCATTTCATACATTCTATCATTGCTCTTCACCCCTTTATAGCTTCTCTTGAGCTTAGCATGAGGACATGCTAATGTTTAAGTGTGGGGAGGTTGATAAACCACTATTTTATGGTTTATCTTATGCTCAATTGAGTGGATTTTATCAACTATTTACCCACTTATTCATACTATTTGCATGAGTTTACATTATCCTTCCTGATTTTGTGCTATGATTGAAAACATGTTTCTTTGATCTTAATTTAGCTAATTTTAATCCTCTCTTATTACCATTCGATGCCTTCATATGTGTGTTAAGTGTTTTCAGAGATTACAGGGATGGAATGGCTTGGAGGATGGAAAGGAAGCATGCAAAAGTGGAAGGAATACAAGAAACTGAAGGAACTGCTAAAGCTGTCCAGCCTGACCTCCTGGCACTCAAACAACCATAACTTGAGCTACAGAGGTCCAAATGACGCGGTTTTAGTTGCGTTGGAAAGCTAACGTCTGGGGCTTCGATTTGATATATAATTTACCATAACTGCCCCGAAGCCAGGCAACGTGAACGCGTGACCTGGCAGAAACACAATCCACGCAAACGCGTGGACGACTCTTCCGTGTCACTTTCCCGCGACCTGTACGTATCAAAATACGCTGGGGGCAATTTCTGGGCTGTTTTTGACCCAGTTTTCGGCCCGGAAAACATAGATTAGAGGCTATAAAGTGGAGGAATGCATCCATTCATGAGACATCAGCTCATAATTCATAATTTTAGGATTAGATGTACTTTTTAGAGAGAGAGGTTCTCTCCTCTCTCTCTTAGGATTTAGTTTTAGGATTTAGGATTCTTTCTTCTTCATCACAGGTTCAATGTTCCTTTTATTTATTTTTCTGTAACGACCCAACTTCCAGTACGTCATGATCGCACCGAAAGTAAGGCGTTACCAACCTGCTTTCCTTTATTAACTATTTACTATTGAGCCTTTAGTTCGATATCGCGTTTTAGTTTCATAGAAAATTCCAGAAAATTTTATTTTTGTTTATCAAAATCATATAGCAAACATTTCAAAGTAATAATAATCACATAAATATTAATAATAATATCTGACATACAAAAGATTTCAAATAAAACTTAGATACAAATCCTATCCCTCTGTATAAAATAAAAACGTTAAACAATAAGAGCGAGGAAACTCTATGAAAGCAACTCAAATCAAAAACTTAACTCATAAATAAGGTCTAACAATCGCCCGCAGCTTCAAACGGAGTCTTCGAACCTGTGTCACTGAAAGGGTAGAAGATTTTGGGGTGAGAACAAACCACACGTTCTCAGTAGGGAATGGGAATGCCATAAAAGTAATGATTTACATGCAAATAATTAACTCAAGTTTCCAATGTAGTTTTCTTTATCAAACTTTTTCAAAAATTTCTTAAGACTTACTTGAAACCGTTTAAATCCCTTTCTTTAAATCATATTACTTAAATAAAGTCTCAACCGCATTAGCAATTCTTCAGCTTCAAATAGCATTCCTCAATCATCACAATAACTAAGTAAATCAGCAACATAAATAATATACCCAAACCTCATTTCACAAATACCATTCCTTAATACTTTACTAAGTTCACAGCATCAACAAAAATATCTAATCAAACACACAAGCAAGTCACTAAGACAAACAGCACAATCACAAAGAAACAAAACAAGCAACACAAATTACAAAGAAATAAAACAAGCAAACATAATCGAATGCAGATGTGCAAATAAGGATCATGCATGTCTAGTCCTAGTGGAGCTAATGAGCTCATTTGTCGGTTACATACCCGCTCCCGATGTTACCCAGCAACCTATGTCTGGATAAGGCTTTCCTGTTGGCAATATCCACTGCAAGCAACCTTTGTCTTGCAGGGCGGCACTTATTAGCCGATATACGCCCAACAGACTCATTGTAAGCAACCTTTGTCTTACAGGAGCAACAACACACTCACTGTAAGCAACCTCTGTCTTACAGGAGCACACTAATCTTGATATCTCTGTAAGCAACCTCTGTCTTACAGCAAAGCATTATAGCAAGGCATCCCAGGAAAGCACTCTCAGTGGTTGTACCACCATCTATTTGACTGCCTCAGTGCAGCAAATGATCATACAAATAACTCTGGAGTTGCCTTAATGCAACAAATGAATAAACACATCTCTTGGGTTGCCTCAAGCAACAAATGACCTTTCAATAGGTCCTCTGCTTTGTATTCTCTTTTATAATCATAAATATGCAAGCGGGACAAAATCCACGTCCTTGCCAACAATTTCATAAACTGAATATCTTTCCTCAAAAGAATCAGGGAAATTATCATCATAAGTTATCATTCTCGTTGTTCAACTCCAGTTACATATTCTTATTCAATATTTCTCTCTTTCTTTATTCAATCATGTTGTACAAACTTTATGACTTCAACTTTTGCAACCTCTTAACTCGAATCAATTTTAAAACTATTTTCTAGTCTAATTTTCTTTCAAAAGACTCAAGAAAATCATTTGTTTTAAATTCGATAAATACTTTTCAAAACATCACCCTCTTACTGAAAGTAACCAAATAAAACTCTTTTTCAAGTTTACTAACTTCCCAAAGACTCAAAAATCATCTCTCTCTTTGCTAGTCAAATTCAAATATTATAAATTCATCAAACTTCTAAAAAGCAATCCTTTATTTCAAGCTTAAAACATAATTCTTTTCATATTGAATTAATCTCAAACCATAGTTTCTTTCTTATATAATTTAATTTTGAAACATAAACCTTTCTTTAGTAAATCGAAATTAAAATAGAATAATTCTTTTCTTCACTGAATAAAACTTAAATAATATCATTTTCCAAATCTAAATCTTCTAAAATAACCTCTCAAATAAAGCTTCAGATTTTACAAAATTTCAGTAGTACCTCCCCTAAAACTCGGACTTAGCCACCCTTACGGGTTCCCTCTTTCTCAACAATTATCAAATACTAGATTCTCAAGCAATCAGAAAATCCACAATTCGCAATTCTCACATAATCCAACAATCCAGTTTTCATCTCATCATTTCGTAACTAAATTCATAAGTCATAGAACCCTTTCAAATTAAACTCAATCAATTCTCCATCCATTTATCAGCAACTCCCATAACAGATTCTCAATAATTATCTCATCATAATTCTGTTTAAGAACTAACATCCTTCCATCAATCAGAATTTTCATAAACCATTCTTTAAAAGTAAATCAGTCTAACCATTAATAAATTATTTATATACTCTTAAAGGTTACTATATTATTTCAGAAAATCACAGGTTCTCAAAACAGTTTAATCCCTTAGTTCCAATCCTTCAATAACCACCAAAACCAATCTCAACTAGTCACAAGTAAACTTCACAGCCATTCCCATACATCAAATATCCAATTCAACATCAAACAAGTCAATAATTCACCCAAAATCAGAATCTCAACCAATTCAGCAATATCACATGAAATCAGAATTGTCAACAAATCCATTAAAATCAGAAAACCAATATCAGTCATAGCATTAACCAATCACAATTCAAACTTGACTCATCAATCATCAACATGTCAGTTTTTCTCAATAAGTAACTCAACATATTTTCAATTTAGTAGGTAACACAAGCTTAATCACCATTCACTACCATATTTAATTCAAATCATAACTCAGAAAAATTGCAATAGCTAACCATTCTCAAACACATTTCAAGTCATTCATGTAAATTAAGAAGTCCTTAATTATTATTAACCATTTACACTTATCTTATTAACTTTTTAGGCATTCTAAATTAAATACGTTAAATCCCCTACCTCAAAGTCGAAACTCGTGGAAATCACTAAATAGAGCAGCTCCATCAATGGCGTCTTGACCGCAGCGACCCAGGCAGCGGCATTAACTGAATAGCAGCTCCGATGGTGGTTCTAGCAGCCACAAAACGGTTCCCAGCGACAACAATAACTACTTGCAGCAGCAGTTTCTTCTGTCAATATCTTCTTCCCTGGCAAGCTTCAATGGTGATAGTGGCAGCGTCCTCCTCCAAACTTGATGGTGGCAGAACAGCGACTCTGATGGTGGCACAAGACTCACTAACGACCCTGACAGTGGCAAAAATCCTTTCTCCCTTTCCTCTGTGTGTATTCTGCAATGGTGACAGCTTGGACAGCAAACGCGGCATCAACCCATCAGAACAGTGACAGAATGACGGCGCAACACAGAGGTTTGCGTTCCTCTCTCGGGCTCCCTCTCTCTCTGCTGGTTCTTCTCAGGCGGCGGCGGTGGCTTCCATTGATGGCATCTAGGCTCAACGGCAATGGCGCGGCTATGCTTCCTGCGATGAGCAAGCTCTCTCTTCTCCACCCTTCATGCTTGACGGCGATGACTACGGCTCCCTTCGAAGAAGCAGCGACGGCGGCCTCGTGGCAGCAAAGCGCGACGACAATGAAGCTTCATCTCCCTCCTCCGCGTCACTCTTCTCTCCTAGCGACGGCACTCCTCGCCGGCACCGCAAACGGCGACAAGGACGGCGGCGGTTGCAACGGCGTCTCCCTCCTCTCTGATTCCTTCTGCGACGGCATGGCTTCAACGGCGATGCTCTCCGCGGCTCCACAAACGGCTGACAGGCTGCACTGCAGTGCGGGCAAGGCTGGGCGACGCTGGGAATGGTGGCATGGGATCCTTGCGTGCGGCAGTCTGGCGATCATGGCGGCGGCGGGGCAGCAGCTCTTCCCTCTCTTTTTCCTCTCTGTTTCGCTGCTGTGTGTGAGTGTTATGCTAAAGGAAGGTGAGGGTGAGGTTGCGGCTGAGTGTGGTGAGGGAGTGAGGGTTAAGGTTTCCAATTTGGGAAATTAGGGTTTCTGAGTTGGATTTGGGAATTAGGGATTTTGTAAAGTAATATGGATAGATATGAATAGATATTTTGATAAAATTGGAGAGTAGGATAATTTTAAAATCAAATATACTCTCTTAAAAATATTTAGGAACATTATTTATCAACATATTGCTAAGTTCAATCAATTATTTCTAATTTACATTATAAAATGAACATATTAATCATATTTCTATAAAATATAGTTTAAACTCAATATTAATTATTCAAATTAAATAATATAACTTCTCATTAATTTTCTATCTCCAAAACTTTAATTTCAATTTATAAAATAACTAATTGTAATAAAAATTGTACACAAATATTAATTGACTTAAACTTAAAGTATTTATAAATATTAATCTAATCATTTCTAATAAAATAATTTTTAGGAGTTCAAATTAATAACATATTTCATTCAAAATAGAATTTATTTAAATCAAATTATACAATTCTTCTTATTTTTCAATTATCAAAATTAGAATTTCAATTATACCAAATTTCTAATAAAATTTATATAAAAATTCTAATTAATTTAAACTCCAATTATCATGAAACTCCATTTAATTACCTTTAGCAAAAATAATTTTCTTAAAATAAATCACAAATAATTAATTATTTGATTTTCAAAAACTAGGGTTGTTACATTCTACCCACCTTAGAAAAATTTTCGCCCTCGAAAATTGCTAGAATAAAATAAGTTCAAACTGAAATCAAAGAAAGCAGAATATATGGACAAAAGTATAGGCAATGTCAAGGATGAATATTCAAAGAGTTAAGTAAGCAATCAGATTTATAGGCAAGCAAAGATATACAAGAATGACAAGGTATGGTTGGGAAACAATCAAATCACATTCTAAGGAGGAAATTCAAACTTGAGAATTCTAATGAAAGCAACTAAGAAAAAGATGGCACGAGTTCATGTGGCACGAATAAAGATTACAGGTCAAAACGAAGCTAACTTCCTAAACTCTAACGCTCCCAAACCCCGTGAATCGCATTACCTATTACTTCTATTTCATCTATGATAACCCATTAGTGTTCCCATATACATAAATCATTAGTATTAAGTTGGCCAGACCTAATACCATGAAGTATGAAATGGCAAACTAACAGCGTTAATCATCAGACAGTCATGCATATAAAACACAAACTCTTGTTATCAGAACAAGTCACAAAGCATGACAGATACTCAGAGTATGCAATGAAGCATAGTCAGTCCATTCCCAAGGCTCTAACAGGAACGAACTGCTCTGATACCATTTGTAACGACCCAACTTCCAGTACGTCATGATCGCACTGAAAGTAAGGCGTTACCAATCTGCTTTCCTTTATTAACTATTTACTATTGAACCTTTAGTTCGATATCGCGTTTTAGTTTCATAGCAAATTCCAGAAAATTTTGTTTTTGTTTATCAAAATCATATAGCAAACATTTCAAAGTAATAATAATCACATAAATATTAATAATAATATCTGACATACAAAAGATTTCAAATAAAACTCAGATACAAGTCCTATCCCTCTGTATAAAATAAAAATGTTAAACAATAAGAGTGAGGGAACTCTATGAAAGCAACTCAAATCAAAAACTTAATTCATAAATAAGGTCTAACAATCGCCCACAGCTTCAAACGAAGTCTTCGAACCTGTGTCACTGAAAGGGTGGAAGATTTTGTGGTGAGAACAAACCACACGTTCTCAGTAGGGAATGGGAATGCCGTAAAAGTAATGATTTACATGCAAATACTTAACTCAAGTTTCCAATGTAGTTTTCTTTATCAAACTTTTTCAAAATTTTCTTAAGACTTACTTGAAACCGTTTAAATCCCTTTCTTTAAATCATATTACTTAAATAAAGTTTCAACCGCATTAGCAATTCTTCATCTTCAAATAGCATTCCTCAATCATCACAATAACTAAGTAAATCAGCAACATAAATAATATACCCAAACCGCATTTCACAAATACCATTCCTCAATACTTTACTAAGTTCACAGCATCAACAAAAATATCTAATCAAACACACAAGCAAGTCACTAAGACAAACAGCACAATCACAAAGAAACAAAACAAGCAACACAAATTACAAAGAAATAAAACAAGCAAACACAATCGAATGCAGATGCGCAAATAAGGATGATGCATGTCTAGTCCTAGTGCAGGAAATGAGCTCATTTGTCAGTTACATACCCGCTCCCGACGTTACCCAGCAACCTCTGTCTGGATAAGGCTTTCCTGTTGGCAATATCCACTGCAAGCAACCTTTGTCTTGCAGGGCGGCACTTATTAGCCGATATACGCCCAACAGACTCACTGTAAGCAACCTCTGTCTTACAAGAGCAACAACACACTCACTGTAAGCAACCTCTGTCTTACAGGAGCACACTAATCTTGATACCTCTGTAAGCAACCTCTGTCATACAGCAAAGCATTATAGCAAGGCATCCCAGGAAAGCACTCTCAGTGGTTGTACCACCATCTATCTGACTGCCTCAGTGTAGCAGATGATCATACAAATAACTCTGGAGTTGCCTTAATGCAACAAATGAATAAACACATCTCTTGGGTTGCCTCAAGCAACAAATGACCTTTCAACAGGTCCTCTGCTTTGTACTCTCTTTTATAATCATAAATATGCAAGCGGGACAAAACCCACGTCCTTGCCAACAATTTCATAAACAGAATATCTTTCCTCAAAAGAATCAGGGAAATTATCATCATAAGTTATCATTCTCGTTGTTCAACTCCAGTTACATATTTTTATTCAATATTTCTCTCTTTCTTTATTCAATCATGTTGTACAAACTTTACGACTTCCACTTTTGCAACCTCTTAACTCGAACCAATTTTAAAACTATTTTCTAGTCTAATTTTCTTTCAAAAGACTCAAGAAAATTATTTGTTTTAAATTCATTAAATACTTTTCAAAACATCACCCTCTTACTGAAAGTAACCAAATAAAACTCTTTTTCAAGTTTACTAACTTCCCAAAGACTCAAAAATCATCTCTCTCTTTGCTAGTCAAATTCAAATATTATAAATTCATCAAACTTCTAAAAAGTAATCCTTTATTTCGAGCTTAAAACATAATTCTTTTCATATTGAATTAATCTCAAACCATAGTTTCTTTCTTAAATAATTTAATTTTGAAACATAAACCTTTCTTTAGTAAATCGAAATTAAAATAGAATAATTCTTTTCTTCACTGAATAAAACTTAAATAATATCATTTTCCAAATCTAAATCTTCTAAAATAACCTCTCAAATAAAACTTCAGATTTTACAAAATTTCGGTAGCAGCTCCCCTAAAACTCGGACTTAGCCACCCTTACGGGTTCCCTCTTTCTCAACAATTATCAAATACAAGATTCTCAAGCAATCAGAAATTCCACAATTCGCAATTCTCACATAATCCAACAATCCAGTTTTCACCTCATCATTTCGAAACTAAATTCATAAGTCATAGAACCCTTTCAAAATTTTCACATAATCAGTTTAAGAACTAACATCCTTCCATCAATCAGAATTTTCATAAACCATTCTTTAAAAGTAAATCAGTCTAACCATTAATAAATTATTTATATACTCTTAAAGGTTACTATATTATTTCAGAAAATCACAGGTTCTCAAAACAGTTTAATCCCTTAGTTCCAATCCTTCAATAACCACCAAAACCAATCTCAACTAGTCACAAGTAAACTTCACAGCCATTCCCATACATCAAATATCCAATTCAACATCAAACAAGTCAATAATTCACCCAAAATCAGAATCTCAACCAATTCAGCAATATCACATGAAATCAGAATTGTCAACAAATCCATTAAAATCAGAAAACCAATATCAGTCATAGCATTAACCAATCACAATTCAAACTCGACTCATCAATCATCAACATGTCAGTTTTTCTCAATAAGTAACTCAGCATATTTTCAATTTAGTAGGTAACACAAGCTTAATCACCATTCACTACCATATTTAATTCAAATCATAACTCAGAAAAATTACAATAGCTAACCATTCTCAAACACATTTCAAGTCATTCATGAAATTAAGAAGTCCTTAATTATTATTAACCATTTGCACTTATCTAATTAACTTTTTAGGCATTCTAAATTAAATACGTTAAATCCCCTACCTCAAAGTCGAAACTCGTGGAAATCACTAAACAGAGTAGCTCCATCAATAGCGTCTTGACCGCAGCGACCCAGGCAGCGGCATTAACTGAACAGTAGCTGTGATGGTGATTCCAGCAGCCACAAAACGGTTCCCAGCGACAACAATAACTACTTGCAGCAGGAGTTTCTTCTGTCAATATCTCCTTCCCTGGCAAGCTTCAATGTTGACAGTGGCAGCGTCCTCCTCCAAACTTGATGGTGGCAGAACAGCGACTCTGATGGTGGCACAAGACTCACCAACGACCCTGACAGCGGCGGAAATCCTTTCTCCCTCTCCTCTGTGTGTATTCTACAATGGTGACAGCTTGGACGGCAAAGGCAGCATCAACCCATCAGAACAGTGACAGAATGACGGCACAAGACAGAGGTTTGCGTTCCTCTCTCGGGCTCACTCTCTCTCTGCGGGTTCTTCTCAGGCGGCGGTGGTGGCTTCCATCGATGGCATCTAGGCTGAATGGCGATGGCGCGGGTATGCTTCCTGCGATGAGCACGCTCTCTCTTCTCCACCCTTCATGCTTGACGGCGATGACTACGGCTCCCTTCGAAGAAGCGGCGACGGCGGCCTCGTGGCAGCAAAGCGCGACGACAATGAAGCTTCATCTCCCTCCTCCGCGTCACTCATCTCTCCTGGCGACGGCACTCCTCGCCGGCACCGCAAACGGCGACAAGGACGGCGGCGGTTGCAACGGCGTCTCCCTCCTCTCTGGTTCCTTCTGTGACGGCATGGCTTCAACGGCGATGCTCTCCGCGGCTCCACAAACGGCTGACAGGCTGCGCTACAACGCGGGCAAGGCTGGACTTGAGGATTACTAATTGATCTAGATCGCTCTAAAGCTAGTCTTCCCACAGGGATTGACTAGGACTTGAGGATCAAACTAATTAGTCTAAAGCTAGTCTTCCCACAGGGATTAACTAAGTGGGATTAAAATCCAATTCTCATCACAATTGATAAGGAGAGGACTTCCAGTTCTTATACCTTGCCAAGAGTTTTATTATTTATTTAAATTAATTCCTTACAATTTACTTTCTTACCATTTACTATTCTTGCTTTTTATCTTATACATTAAAAAACCCAAAATTCTATCTTTTTCATAGCTAATAATAAGTCATACCTCCCTGCAATTCCTTGAGAAGACAACCCAAGGTTTAAATACTCGGTTATCAATTTTATTGGGTTTGCTTAAGTGACAAACAAAACTTTTGTAAGAAAGGAATTCTTGTCGGTCTAGAAGCTATACTTACAATGCGAATTTATTGTGAAAATTCTAGATCGCGCGAGAGTTTTGTTCTTCACTCAATCTCTCAGATCTTGATCAATAACCAATTCCTTGGTCTAATTGCTCATGAAGAGAGATATCCTTGGTCCCTGATTATACCACACAGCATCATAGGTCCAAGTAGAGAGAGGATTATATGTCACATATCCAAACACCAAAACCCAGATTCTACTCAAGTGTGAGAAGGGATTTCAAGCATGGTTTCATGTTTCCTTTCCCAAGGTTCCCATGAAACCCATTTTGCATTCAATCTCTTTCCCAGGATAATTGAACACTAAGCATAAAGAACGAAATTCCTTCTAGTAAATCAAAGAGAAGATGAAGAGAAGAAGAATTTCACTATTATCAATCCATCAAGTACAACAGAGCTCCCTCTCTCGATGAGAGGGAATTTAGCTACTCATAGCTCAAAGAAAAGTACTCAAAAGTGAAGTGTAAAAGTGGATCTGAAACTAATCTTTCTAACTGCTTAACCCCTTCTTCAGTACTCCTTGGGGGTATTTATACTACTTCTAGCAAAAATAAAAAAATTATAAAAAGTGAAAAAGGAAAATTACATTTTGGAGGGAAAAGAAGCTCAATAAGTGTGACTTCCCAGCTGGCGTGTGGTTGGCGCTCCAGTGGCGTGTCACGTGCTCTTCAATTCTAGCTTGGCGTGCCACGCCCAGTCCTTCAAGTGGCATGCTCTTCTTTACTAACAACCTTGGCGTGCCACACCTTCAAGCTCAAGTGACACGCCCTAACCTTTTTCCACTTCTCCTTGCCTCTGGAAACTTGAACTAGCATGGCACGCCCAGGGTATGGCGTGCCACGCCTTTGCTGTATGCTTGGACAAGCATCTCTGGAAAGTTGAACTAGCGTCGCACGCCCAGGTTTTGGCGTGCCACGCTCCTTTGTGAATAAGTGAGTCCTCTGTTTGGCATGCCACGCCACGAACTCAAGTGGCACGCCCCAATGCTTCTCTACTCTCTGAATGATACTGGCGTGCCACGCTTAGGATTCAAGTGGCACGCCCAAGTGAGGAATAGTGGATGGCGTGCCACGCCTTCTACACCAAGTGGCACGCCCCATGTATTTGGCCTTCTTCACCTTCTTTGGAAATTTATACCAGCGTGCCACGCCTAGAAGCTGGCTTGCCACGCCCATGATCTTTCCTTGGTTCCAGTAGCTGGCGTGCCACGCCTCAGTCTTCAAGTGGAACGCCATAGTGAGATTCTTGGGTTGGCGTGCCACGCCTTCAACATCAAGTGGCACGCCTAAGTGAGATTGAGAGGTTGGCATGCCACGCCTTTGACCTTAAGTGGCACGCCCAATCTTCAATTGCCTTCAGCCCCTTCTCTGGATTATTGTACCAGTGTGCCACGCCATGATGCTCAAGTGGCACGCCCATACATTTGTGAACTCTTCAAGCTTGGCGTGCCACGCCTGGATTCTTAAGTGGCACGCCCAAGTAACTTCTTAGAGCTGGCGTCCCACGCCTTCGATACCAAGTGGCACGCCATAGTGAAGGTTCTTCCTGGAGTGGTGAGTTGGCGTGCCACGCCCCTTTGCTCAAGTGGCACACCCATAGTAACTGATGGGTTAGGCGTGCCACGCCCCTTTTGTGTCCTCCATTGTTGCTCTCTCGAACTTTGTACTAGCGTGCCACGCCCAGTCCCTGGCGTGCCACGCCCACATGCATGCTTGGACTTCTCCTCTGAAATTTAGTACTGGCGTGCCACGCCAGTACATTTTTATGGCGTTTGCTCCCAAGTGCCACGCAAGTTTCACACGCCCAGCTTCTTGTTGCTTTCTACCCATTTTTGATGCCTTTTTCACCTGAAATTCAGCACAACTCATCTCAAAGTAGTGTAACATAATATTCATCAAATAATGCATGAATTGTACTGATCAAATGAGATTTATGCTCTTTTATGGTCCTCTATATGCAAGAAAGAAGGGGAGATGATGCAAGTCATCAGCGTGCACCTCCCTTTGTTTGGCGCTCTGCGCGTGTGCACCTCCCTGTGCGTCCGCACACTTCCTTCCACTCCCTCTGGTGGGAGCGTTGGCATGGCTTATGCATGTGAACCCCATCCATTTTTGTTCTTGTGCATGCGCATACAGGTGTGTGCGCACGCACACCTGATCCTTTTGCAAAAAAAAAAAAGAGAAGAAAGTGTTTTGTGTGTGCGCACCCGTTTGTGCGCACGCACGCGTCTTGTTTCCCCTCTCTGCTCAGAGCGTTCGCACACTTGGTGCGAGCACACACCTTCCAGTTTTCACTTTGTGTGCGTACGCACAAGTGCTGTTTTGGGCAAATTTTCATTGCACTTTGAATTAAGCACTCACGCACTTCCGCTCCCTCCGTCCCTCTCTTCTATTTCCTTTTTCATGTTTCTCTACTTGTTTTACTTAGTTTTCATTCCATCTCATTTTCATTTTAGTAGTTATATTAGTTTTGGTTTACTTGTTGCTACTTAAATAAACTAAAAGTGTTTGCTTGATGTTTGATTGGGTTGCTTGATGTTTGATTGCGCTTTCACTTGCACAATTTCAATATCCAATATTAAATACTCAGTTCACTTTTGTGGTTACCTAGGTTTGTTTGTGCCTCATCTCTTGCTTATTCTTTAATTGTCACCTAGGCCATTTAATTGAGGAACACATGCTTACTTTAGTTTTATTGTGAGGATGCCATTTTAACCGGCCATAGTGTGTATTCTAACCGTGCGCATAATTGGAATACACACATTGCTCATTTTCACCACACCACACCACTATGCAAACTTCCTCAATTAGATGCTTATTAGTTTCCCCCTTTACCCTTTTGTGCTACTTGCCCTGTGATCCCTAATTATACCTTATTCATTCTTTTTGAGGATGAGACATAACGGCAAGGAGCCGGGAGAGGAGGAGGACACCAAGGATGGAGATGCCGGGAATGCATTAAACTTGGTATTTTCCATGCAACCTGAGCCTGATGAGATATTTTGGAGGAAATATAAATCTCTCCCAAAACACCCAAAACTAACCGGCAAGTGTACCGGGTCGTATCAAGTAATAAAAACTCACGGGAGTGAGGTCGATCCCACAGGGATTGAAGGATTGAGCAATTTTAGTTTAGTGGTTGATTTAGTCAAGCGAATCAAGATTTGGTTGATGGTTTTGTGATTTGCAGAATTAAATTGCATTGAAGTAAAGAGAACAAGAAATAGATTGCTGAAACTTAAAGAACAAGAAATTAAATGGCAGAAACTTAAAGTGCAAGAAATGTAAATTGCGGAATCTTAAAGTGCAAGGAATGTAAATTGCTTGAAATGTAAAGGGGATTGGGATGTGGATTTGCAAAAATTAAACGAGGAAAAATTAAATTGAGTCAAACAGAAGAGGGAAAGGGAATTGGGATTGAACCGGATATGAAGCAGAAAAGTAAATGAACATAGAAAGCAGTAAAGAGAGAATTGAAATGGGAAATTCAGATCTCAGGACCCAGAGACTAGAAAACCAAGTCTAGATCTCAATGCCTTCCTAGATCCAACAAGAACAATCGCAAGGGAATTGTAAATTGCAAAGAAAAGAGATGAAGAACAATGAACCGGAAATGAAATTCAATTAACAGTAAAGAAACAGAGAGATCCAAGATTGAGATTGAAACAGAATTTCTTCAATTCTCCAATCCAAGATCCAAGACAAATGTAAAATGAAAATGAAAGCAATGAAAACAAGAAATTAAAGTTCACTCAAGTTCAAAAGCTCTCCGAAAACTATTATGAAAATTCTAAAAGGAAAGCTCTCCGAAAACTATTATGAAAATTCTCAAAGGAAAGCTCTCTCAATAACTTGAATTCTATCCTATTTATACACTTTTCAAAATGATCTTCAAGCCTTGAGTTGGGCCTTTGTTCTTGGTGGAATTGGGTTGAAAGAGGCCTTGGTTGATTGCTCTTGAAGTTTGAAGAAGAACCGAAGTGAACCAATTGAACCGGTTTTGAAGTTAGCCATAGTTGGTCCCAACGTTTGAGCCAAAGTTAGGGGTCTAACTTTGGCTCCAACTTTTCATAGCAGCAAGCAACATTCTACTGGTATGAACGTTGGTGCCAACGTTAGGGGTCTAACTTTGACCCTAACGTTGGCAATGCTTTGTGCTAGTGGCGCCAACGTTAGCCTCCAAGTTAGGGGGCTAACGTTGGCGCAAACGTTGGCCTTCTCCCCCTTTGTAATTAAGGTGCCAACGTTAGCCTCCAAGTTAGGGGGCTAACGTTGGCGCAAACGTTGGCCTTCTCCCCCTTTATAACTCATGTGCCAACGTTAGCCTCCAAGTTAGGGGGCTAACGTTGGCGCAAACGTTGGCTGGCCCAGGGATGAATTTCAAGTTTCTCTTGCCAACGTTAGCCTCCAAGTTAGGGGGCTAACGTTGGCTCAAACGTGGGGAGCCCAGGGAGTGATCTTCATGCCCAACGTTAGCCTTCAAGTTAGGGGGCTAACGTTGGGGCTAACTTCATGCCTCCAGGTTCAACTTCCATTCTTCACTTCTAGCCATTCCTCTTTGCTTCAACCTTTCTCCAAGCTTTCTTCACCTATCATTAATCAACCAAACTAATCAAAGCTATGCTCAAAATCATGAGATATTCATTCTTTCATAATATGCAACAAATATAGCACAAAACCTCATGAAATGGCATGAATTCATATATGGTTGGTTCAATCAAGGGAAACATGAAAATCTACTCAATTAGCTTGCTTGTAGCTCAAGAAAGTGCATAATTCTAATGAAAACTAAAGAAAAAGACTAGCTAAAATAGGCTAGGATGACTTGTCATCACAACACCAAACTTAAAGCTTGCTTGTCCCCAAGCAAGAAATGAATTATTAAGAAGAAAGAATGAAATGGAAGAGGAAGTTCATGCTAGCAGAGTATTATTGATAGTTCATGGGGTTTTGTGTGGATATGTAAATACTCACTTCTTATTGATTTCTAGGCCTAGAAAGTCTCCTTCAAGCTTCAAGTGACATACTGCTATGACCTCTCATTATTCCTTTATCCTTGGCTATTACTTTATTCAAAAGCTTTATTTGAGTGTCATGTGTAGCAAGTTCATTTTCTTTTCTTTATACTTGACACATTATTCACCATAGACACTTGGCTCACATTCCTTCTTAAAACATTGATGCCCAGCACCTCTTTGGGCTACTAAATGCCTTGTAGTTAGGTTGCTCTTGATAGTGGACTTTCAGCTGATGATCCCGGGTTAGTTAACCCAAGTCACCAAGTGTTGAGGCACTCCTAAGAGCTTACTAATCCAAGCAGATCCTAGTACAAAGACATCACAGACATATATTTTAAGGTTCAAGCTATTGGTGTCCAGCTTTGTTTCTTTTTGTTTTTCTTTTGTTTTGCTACTTTTTGGCTCTCTTTGTTCTTTCCTTCTTTTTGTTTTTCTTTCTAACCAAGGAATTTAATTCAAGTGAGATTCCTAGACAGTAGGCCACTCTTTACTTAGAAGGAGATATCCTAGCTCTTTATTCACTAAAAGTAAACTACTATACAATCACACAAATACCACCACTTACTTTTATTCCACTTCTAACTAACAGAGACTATTTTTCTTCACATTCAAACTGTTCTTTTATTGAATTTAAAGATGCAGGGGACAATACATACTTCTTGTCAAGTGAAAATGAATACACAAGCAAACACAAAAACTAGCCTACAAAAACATAAATGATGCATAGATTACTACACTAACAGTTATTGTTAAAATGGCATATTCACACTTCCAATTTAGAGCAATTCAATACTGATGGAGTTAAGTGACAATACAACCTCTTGGTGATTTCTTCTTCTTTCTCTCAGCTGATGGTGTATAGTTCTCCCAAGAGAGTGATTGAATTCCTGTAGTGTTGATGGAAGTTGCTTGTTTCTCAAGCCCTTAGAGGACTGGTTAGTGTGCAAGACTTTCTTGGAGGCGTTTGAACTTACTTTGGTGTGTGAACACCAAACTTAGTCCCTTGCCATGTTTCTTATGCATAACTCTATGAGAAAGCCTAAGTCTTTGCTAAAGATAATAAAATTAAAAACTAGAAACAGACAATGATTAAATGATTTATCAGATTGCTTGGAGCTAGTAATCCTTTTATGTAGAAAGTGAGAATGTGCTTGTAAGTAGGATTTTGGTGGAACACCAAACTTAAAATCCTTTATTCTCCCTTAATTTGTTTTGGTGTGAAACACCAAACTTAGCTCCTTGCAATACATACTAATCATTTAACCTTTTTATTGAAATAACTATGAAAAGAAAACTACCTCAGGTTGGGTTGCCTCCCAACAAGCGCTCTTTTATTGTCACTAGCTTGACATTGAGGCTTTCTTTTATGGTGGTTGGTGCTTGTATGGCCTCAATTTGTCTCCCCTGACCGTGATCCTCTTCTTTGTTTTCTGGTGTTCAATTTCAGCATGCTCTAATGATAGTATGTTGCTGACAGTGTAGTAATCCTCGGTTTGTTGATTTGCCTCCAGCTGTTGATATATCAGTTGCACTTTGTCACCTTTAGAAAGCCCCTCTGTTGGAATCTTTCTATTCTTCCAGCCCCTTTTTGCTTTGTTCCTGCGCTTCATCTTTCCTTTTGTTGATCTTTCTTTTTTGGCTGTAGGCTTTCCTTGGGGACCTCTCTTCTCAATGGCCAGTACTCTAACATCTTTTTGGGCTTTTTCATCAGTCTGCACAGTCCTTAGCATTAGGATGTTGCTGTGACTTTCCTGATCACTCTTCATATAGTCTTTCTTCTCCTTGCTGAATTGTGCCTCTGGTAATACCTTCAGAGTGATGCTCTGGTCATGCATCCTGAGAGTTAATTCCCCTTCCTCTACGTCTATGATAGCTCTAGCAGTGGCCAAGAATGGCCTTCCCAGTATAACAGAGTCACCATTATCATCATTTGATTCTAGAACCACAAAATCAGCAGGGTAAGTAAAACTGTCCACCTTGACCAAAAGATTTTCAATTACACCCCTGTGGTATACCATAGACTTGTCTACCAGCTCCAAAGACATTTGTACTGGTTTGACCTCCTCTATATTCAGCTTTTTCACCAAGGAGGATGGTATTAAGTTAATACTCGCCCCGAGATCGCACATTGCTTTAGTGATGGTCAATTCCCCAATGGTGCAAGGCAACAGGAAGCTCCCTGGGTCCTCAAGCTTGGGAGGAAGCCCCTTTTGAATCAAGGCCCTGCATTCCTCAGTAATCCTTATGGTTTCTTTCTCATCCCAGCTTCTTTTCTTGTTGATGAGATCCTTCAGAAACTTGGAGTATAGAGGCATTTGCTCAAGTGCTTCAGAAAAGGGGATATTAATTTCTAGCTTCTTAAAGATCTCAAGGAATTTGTGAAAATGCTGGTCTTTAACCTCTTTATTGAACCTCTGAGGGTAAGGCAGTGGAGGTGTGATGTTTTTTTCCATTTGCTGCTGCCCCTGAGCTACTTCCTTTGAGCTATGTGGCTGGTTATTCTTCTCTTTGAGTTTCTCAGTGTCTTTGTTTGGCATCACATCTTGCTCCTTATCCTCATCTGCCTTTGTTTGATTCTCATCCTCTGTTGGTTCTTTGATGTTCTCTGCTTGCTTCCTTGTAGTGTCATTGTTGCTTATCAATGTTCTCCCACTCCTCAATTGTATTGCCTTGCATTCCTCCTTGGGATTTGGAATTGTGTCACTGGGCAGTGCGTTTGAAGGTCTCTCAACAGATGCTTGCTTGGAGAGTTGCCCCATCTGTCTCTCTAGGCTCTTTAGAGAGGCTTCCTGATTCTTGGCTACCATTTCTTGGTGTTTCAACATTTTGTCTATCATGGCTTCCAAGTGAGTGATTCTTTGGGCTTCAGGTGATACTTGAGGGGGGTTATGAGATGTGGGTGGTGGATGGTAGGCATTTTGGTTGGTGGATTGGTTATTAGATTGGTATTGGTTGATGTTGGGGTAGTTGTTTTGAGGTTTTCTGAAGGGGTTTTGGTTAGTCTGCTGCTGGTTGTGATTTTGGTTGTTTCTTGGATTGTGTTGGTTTGAGTTCCTCTGCCATGGTTGTTGGTTTTGGGTATGGTTATCTCCCCATCTGAGGTTTGGGTGGTTCTTCCAGGATGGATTGTATGTATCACCATACACTTCATTTGGTCCTTGGTTGTGCATATACTGAACTTGCTCTTGTTGTTGTTCTTCTTGAGTTTCTTCACTCTGTCCCCATGTGATTGATGGTTGGCTAGTGTTGACTGCTGCAACTTGGAGACTATCAATCCTCTTGGCCATTTGCTCAAATTGTTGTTGAATTTGCTGCTGCATCATCTTGTTTTGAGCTAGGATTGAATCCACTCCTTCTAGTTCCATTACTCCTCTTCTTTGTGATGGTTGGCGGCTTCTTTGATGAGCAAAGAAATATTGGTTGTTGGCCACCATATCCACAAGATTCTGAGCTTCCTCAGCAGTTTTCATCAGTTGTAGTGAACCTCCAGCAGAATGATCTAATGCCTCCTGAGATTTCAATGTCAGGCCTTCATAGAAATTTTGCAGCACGTCCCATTCATTGAACATCTCTGGAGGACACTTTCTGATTAAGGCTTTGTACCTCTCCCATGCTTCATACAAGGATTCGGCATCTAATTGTGTGAATGTCTGCACCTCGGTTTTCAGCCTGATGACTCTTTGGGGTGGATAGAATTTGGCTAGAAATTTAGTTACCAAGTCATCCCAACTAGTGATACTTCCTTGGGGAAAAGTTTCAAGCCATTGTGCAGCCTTATCCCTTAATGAGAACGGGAACAGCAGAAGCTTGTAAGTTTCAGGATTCACGCCATTGGATTTGACAGTGTCACAGATCCTAAAGAAGGTAGATAGATATTGATTTGGATCCTCCAATGGTCCTCCCCCAAATGAGCAATTGTTCTGGACCAATGTGATGAGTTGTGGCTTCAGTTCAAAGTTATTTGCATTGACATTAGGGGTGAGAATGCTGCTTCCACAATGTCTAGCATTTGCAAAGGCATAGGAAGCCAATACTCTCCTTTGTTGTGGTTGATTATTAACTCCTCCTCCTGGATTAGATGTATCTCCTTCCATCTCGTGGTATTCTTCCTCAGATTCGTCTTCTCCAACAATATTTTTCCCTCTTTCGGCTCTTCTTATCCTTCTAAGAGTTCTCTGATCAGCTTCAGATAAAACAGGAACGGATCTCCCTGTACCTGACATACAAACAAGACAAAAGAAACACCAGCCAGATCACTTCAATCTATTGCTAGAGTGAAGTTTAGTTCAAGCAAAAATTCAAACAGTTAGTGGGTTAATCAAAAATTAAAGAAAAATAAAGAAAAAGTGCTTGATCTAGATCACCACCTCACTTAATCATTGTCAATCTAATCAATCCCCGGCAACGGCGCCAAAAACTTGATGAGATATTTTGGAGGAAATATAAATCTCTCCCAAAACACCCAAAACTAACCGGCAAGTGTACCGGGTCATATCAAGTAATAAAAACTCACGGGAGTGAGGTCGATCCCACAGGGATTGAAGGATTGAGCAATTTTAGTTTAGTGGTTGATTTAGTCAAGCGAATCAAGATTTGGTTGATGGTTTTGTGATTTGCAGAATTAAATTGCATTGAAGTAAAGAGAACAAGAAAGAGATTGCTGAAACTTAAAGAACAAGAAATTAAATGGCAGAAACTTAAAGTGCAAGAAATGTAAATTGCGGAATCTTAAAGTGCAAGGAATGTAAATTGCTTGAAATGTAAAGGGGATTGGGATGTGGATTTGCAGAAATTAAACGAGGAAAAATTAAATTGAGTCAAACAGAAGAGGGAAAGGGAATTGGGATTGAACCGGATATGAAGCAGAAAAGTAAATGAACATAGAAAGCAGTAAAGAGAGAATTGAAATGGGAAATTCAGATCTCAGGACCCAGAGACTAGAAAACCAAGTCTAGATCTCAATGCCTTCCTAGATCCAACAAGAACAATCGCAAGGGAATTGTAAATTGCAAAGAAAAGAGATGAAGAACAATGAACCGGAAATGAAATTCAATTAACAGTAAAGAAACAGAGAGATCCAAGATTGAGATTGAAACAGAATTTCTTCAATTCTCCAATCCAAGATCCAAGACAAATGTAAAATGAAATTGAAAGCAATGAAAACAAGAAATTAAAGTTCACTCAAGTTCAAAAGCTCTCCGAAAACTATTATGAAAATTCTAAAAGGAAAGCTCTCCGAAAACTATTATGAAAATTCTCAAAGGAAAGCTCTCTCAATAACTTGAATTCTATCCTATTTATACACTTTTCAAAATGATCTTCAAGCCTTGAGTTGGGCCTTTGTTCTTGGTGGAATTGGGTTGAAAGAGGCCTTGGTTGATTGCTCTTGAAGTTTGAAGAAGAACCGAAGTGAACCAATTGAACCGGTTTTGAAGTTAGCCATAGTTGGTCCCAACGTTTGAGCCAAAGTTAGGGGTCTAACTTTGGCTCCAACTTTTCATAGCAGCAAGCAACATTCTACTGGTATGAACGTTGGTGCCAACGTTAGGGGTCTAACTTTGACCCTAACGTTGGCAATGCTTTGTGCTAGTGGCGCCAACGTTAGCCTCCAAGTTAGGGGGCTAACGTTGGCGCAAACGTTGGCCTTCTCCCCCTTTGTAATTAAGGTGCCAACGTTAGCCTCCAAGTTAGGGGGCTAACGTTGGCGCAAACGTTGGCCTTCTCCCCCTTTATAACTCATGTGCCAACGTTAGCCTCCAAGTTAGGGGGCTAACGTTGGCGCAAACGTTGGCTGGCCCAGGGATGAATTTCAAGTTTCTCTTGCCAACGTTAGCCTCCAAGTTAGGGGGCTAACGTTGGCTCAAACGTGGGGAGCCCAGGGAGTGATCTTCATGCCCAACGTTAGCCTTCAAGTTAGGGGGCTAACGTTGGGGCTAACTTCATGCCTCCAGGTTCAACTTCCATTCTTCACTTCTAGCCATTCCTCTTTGCTTCAACCTTTCTCCAAGCTTTCTTCACCTATCATTAATCAACCAAACTAATCAAAGCTATGCTCAAAATCATGAGATATTCATTCTTTCATAATATGCAACAAATATAGCACAAAACCTCATGAAATGGCATGAATTCATATATGGTTGGTTCAATCAAGGGAAACATGAAAATCTACTCAATTAGCTTGCTTGTAGCTCAAGAAAGTGCATAATTCTAATGAAAACTAAAGAAAAAGACTAGCTAAAATAGGCTAGGATGACTTGTCATCAGAGCCCCACATCCATCAGTTGAAGGTGGAGCGCTTTCAAGCCATTCTCCCCAGATTGTGTTCGTGCAAGAAAGACCGTGCAACCGCTTAAGTGTGGGGGAGGATTCACCATTTTTAGGGCGTAAACTTTCTTTTCCGAACACTTTGCACTTTATTTTTTGTTTTCTCTTATTATGTTTCTTGTAAATATTTAGAGTGTTTTTTATTATTGCATTGCATTTTCTTCATAGTTTATATATATTGCATTTTGCATCTTTTGCATGGTATTTATTTTATAGATAGAAGTTGTGATGGGATGTTGTGAATAGTATAGCACCTAGTTCGATTTTGTCCTAATTGTTCATGTTAGTTTTTGGTTGTTGAAAATTAGGAAGAGAACTAGGAAAATTTTGAAGAAAATTTTAAAAAATTTGCATCCATCACAAACATACATGTACATATAGGAAATAATTTTGGTGAAAAACAACAAGAATTTCCAAGAATTTTGTTTCAATGGTACTCTATTGAATTGATTTGAAAAACTATTTTATACTTGCTTGAACGATTTTTATGGAACATAGAAGAGAGATAGAACAAAATACCTTGCGAGTTTTTGAGCTTTAATGAGTGGTTATACATTTTAACTACTAATTTTGTTCATTGTGTGTTATATCTCCATCTATGATTGTGATCTTGGTTTTGCTCGATTCTTTATTTTCAATATTTGATGATTGAATGCATTGAGCATGATTGAGGCCATCTTTGAATTAAACTCACTCACCCATATAGCCTTACCCTTGCATCTACCTTTGTTAACCCCTTTTGAGCTTTTTAATCCCCTTTGTTCTAATTGTAACCACATCAAAACCCTAAGCGTAAAACCATGGAATGACCTTGAATTGCATCTTTGATTAGCTTAGGTTGAGGTGTGTGTGTCTTTAAGTGTGGGGAAAATTTTGGGAAGCATTGGTAGAGAAAAAAATTTTGTTTTTGGTACTTATTGATGATTTGGAAAATGGGTGCACATTCATGTATCAATTTTCTTTAACCATATGCATTTGTCATAGAAAAAAAGAGAAATAGAAAAAAATGATAATAAGAGGGGACAAAGGTTGCCCCAAAGAAAAAAAAAATGAATAAGGAATGCATATGTGGATTTAAATAGAAACCAAGGCATGAATGTGTTTAAAAAGAAGTAATGGGTGGTTAGAATGCATTTTTATGATTTGATTGATATAGGTTGAGTGGGATACTTAAACTCATCAAGGCTTCAATTCAATTTAGTCCAGTTAGTCATATCTATTCCACCTTAACCCTAGCCCCATTACAACCCTAATAAGTCCTCATGATAATTGCATTCATGCATCACACATTTGTTGATTGTTAGATGAAAAGAAAATCCTTGAAAGCATGATTAGGAGGAGACTTGAGTGATTAAACCCTAAAACATCGAGCGTTAAGAGTGTATATACACCTAGTACAGGTTCGATCGCTCAACTCTATGTTTCCATACTCCTTATCATGTATTCTTGCAAGTTGCTTCATTTTGATGACTTGAATTAATTCTCTAGATTGTGATTTCATTGAGCTATTTCTTTGCTTAGCCCTAGATGTTTATGCTCTTGCTTGGAATTTGATTGTTTGTTTTTACCAATTCAATAGGATACTATAGTATATATAGTTATATATAATATATATACATACTTGCATGCATATAGATAGTTGCATTCAATAAGTTGTTTCCCTTTGATCATTCTCCTTGTTTGGTTTAGCATGAAGAAATGCTATTGTTTAAGTATGGAGAATTGATGAGTCCATATTTGACGATATATATTTAGCTTGAATTGAGTGGATTTCATCACATAAACTCACACTTATTCACTAAAATAGCATACTTTTGTGTTTGATCCCTAAATTGAACCTAAATGCGTTTTTGTGCTTAAATTGAGCAATTTAATCCCACTTTATTCCATTCGATGATGTGATATGTTTGTTGAGTGATTTCAGGTCCTAGAGGCAATAATGGTTTGGTAGAAGTGGAAGAAAGCAAGCAAAAAGGTAGAAAACGCGAAGAAAACAAAGGAGAAAAGCATCTCAGCCTGTGCCCACGCACAAGGGTCAAAAACAGCACCTGTGCCCACGCACAGGTAGTGCCCATGCTCATAACAGAATGGAAATTAGCTCCTGTGCCCATGCACAGACCTGTGCGTACGCACAGGTACCAGCGCATGCCTCCATTAAAATTGCACGTGGACTCGTGTTTTGGGGGCTTTTTGGCCCATTTTTGAAGGCTTTGGAGCATATTTGAAAGGGGAAAGCAACTATATATCATACCATACATTACCATACTTCATACAACACATTTTAGGAGTAGTTTTAGGGTAGTTAGCTTAGGTTTTCTCTCTAGTTCATTAGGGTTTTAATTAGGTTTTTAATGTAGAATTTTATAGTTCAAGTTTTGCTTTTGGATTTTGCTTTCCCATTGTAAGTATTCCTTAATTTCCTCTTTTATGACATTGCTTGTTCTACACTTTCTTCTACTTTTCATTTCTCTTACCAATTTATATAGTTTTGCAATTTTGGATTTCTAGTTGTTGAATATGATGTTTGATGCTTATTTTATGTTTGTTTGAGTTGCCTTTATTGATTTTGATCATTTATGGTTCATAGCTTTTATCATTTTCCCAATTTTTCCATGTTTTATGTTTGTGCCCTCTATGTGTTTGATAAAATACCAATTTTAGTTATGGGGTAATTTCCACCCCTTGGCCTGGGGGAAATGAGTTTATGGATTACGAGAGCCATAATGTCCAACATTTAGTGATGATTCTTAGGTTGTTAGTTGTTATTGTTTCCACTAACGCTAGCTTTTTACTAAGGTAATTAGTAAGTTAGCTACGATTTGTGGATTAATAATAATTATGCTCACTTGACTTATCCTTCAATGTTAAGGGTTAACTTAGTGAGATTAATCCATCATAATTATCATAGTTGTGGTTATGGCAAGGAAGGGATTCCATAATTCATCCCAAGTCAAGGTTTCATTTATGTTTTGAACCACTCCTCCATCAATTTTGAGTCTCACTTGTTTACATTGCATACATAGTTCTTTTATTCCTTTATTAGTTTATTAATTGCAATTTTGTCTTGTTCTTTTATCTCTTTATTGTTTACTTGTTTAACCATTGAAAACCCCTTTTCCTTCTTGCAACCAAAATTGTGCGCTCATTGGCATTAGTTCTTGGGAAAGACGACCCGAGGTTGAACTACTCTCGGTTTATTAGAAATTTTAAACTTTGATGTTTGGGATTTAAATTACCGGTTTGGACTATACTTACAACAGAAGTTATCTTGAATGTGAAAATCCAAACCGGTGCGAATCTCAACTCATCACACGCCCATGCAAGCGCCAGTGGCACACCCATTGTGCTGCAGCCATCCTTCTTTTCTGAACAATTAGTCTGGCATGCCACGCCTAGGAACACCGGTAGGCACCCCAATAGTGATGCCTCCACTTCCCTTCCTGGAAGATTGGCCTGGTGTGCCATGCCCATGCTCGCCAGTAGGCACGCCAGCTTTAGGATCTTGGCGTGCCACGCCTTCACAAGCGCCAGTGGCATACCCTCAACGCTGCAACACTTTCTTCCTTTTGGAAAGTTAGCTTGGCGTGCCACGCCCAGGCACGCCAGCTCACACGCTGGATTGGAGGTTCTGGCATGCCATGCCTTCGAACACGCTAGTGGCACGCCCATAATGATGCACTCCTTTTTGCTCTTCTGGATCACAAACCTATCGTGCCACGCCCAGGCACGCCAGTATACACACCTGAAGATCTTAGTATGTGACGCCTTCACAAGTGCCAGTGGCACGCCTGTTATGTTGCAATCATTCCTCCTCTTTAGAAGACAAGCCTGGCGTGCCACACCCAGGTACACCAGTAAACACACCGATTTCAAGTTCTTGGCGTTCCACTGGCACCCTTATGTCATCTCTCTAGGTCACAAGCTTGGCGTGCCACTCCCAAGCATGCTAGATCACACGCCAACGTTGAAGATCTTGGGATGCGACGCCCATACACGTGCTGGTTAGTATTCCTTCTTTGTTGTTGCAAAGTCTCTCCCCTTTAGGTCCAGCGTGCCACGCCAGTTAGCACGTCTCGCATACTTTGCTTGTCTCCACCCTCTTTGCTCTACTTTTCTCCTGAAATTAATGCAAATCACATTTTCAAAGTAGTATTCCGACAATTCATGATTTATCCATCAATAATGCACTAATTCAATTATAAGTCATTCATTCTATAGACCAAACTCTATGAGAAATAGATAGATGATGCAAGTCATCACAACACAAAACTTAAATCTTGCTTGTCCTCAAGTAAGCTGAATTTGGAACTAAGTTGTTACTTAATTAGTAGTATGAAGAAACTTGAGTCTCAAGTAAGATATTCAAGCAAAGAGATTTATAAATCAAATGTCTAATCATGCATGAAATTTGCTTTCCTTTTGGCATGTTGAAATTCCTAGACCTTTGAGGATCCTCCTTAAGTTTATGCTTTTAGAGCCCTCTTCATGGATTGTCCCCTTGAAGTAGAAGTGGTAATGTTATTCCTTTTTGTTGTTCTTCTTCTCTTTAATTGACCACAACTCTAAATGGTTTGTCTCAAGACGGCTCTTTAGGATAAGTGGTGCACAAATTGTGAATCACACTTTTCACAACTCGTACCACTAACCAGCAAGTGCACTGAGTCGTCCAAGTAATACCTTACGTGAGTAAGGGTCGAATCCCACGGAGATTGTTGGTTTGAAGCAATCTATGGTTATTTTGCAATTCTTAGTCAGGAAGTCAATTGTATTTATCAGTTAAATTGCGAATGAACAAGAGAGCATGGGTTAAAGGTTACTTGTTATGCAGTAATGGAGAATATGTTGGAGTTTTGGAGATGCTTTGTCTTCTGAACCTCTGCTTTCCTTTGTCCTCTGGTTCACGCACGCACGTCCTTCTATGGCAAGCTGTGTGTTGGGGCATCACCGTTGTCAATGGTTACATCCCCTCCTCTTGTGAAAATGATCCAAATGCTCTGTCACAGCACGGCTAATCATCTGAGGTTCCCGATCATGCTGGAATAGGATTCACCCTCCTTTTGCGTCTGTCACTACGCCCAGCACTCGCGAGTTTGAAGCTCGTCACAGTCATTCAATCCCTGAATCCTACTCGGAATACCACAGACAAGGTTTAGACTTTTCGGATTCTCATGAATGCCGCCATCAATCTAGCTTATACCACGGAGATTCTGATTAAGGAATCTAAGAGATATTCATTCAATCTGATGTAGAACGGAGGTGATAGTCAGACACACGTTCATGGATTGAGGAAGTTGATGAGTGTCACTGATCATTGATGAGATATTTTAGTGGAGAAACGAATCTCCCCCAAAACACCCAAATCTAACCGGCAAGTGCACCGGGTCGCATCAAGTAATAAAAACTCACGGGAGTGAGGTCGATCCCACAGGGATTGAAGGATCGAGCAATTTTAGTTTAGTGGTTGATTTAGTCAAGCGAATCAAGATTTGGTTGATTGATTGGTGATTTGCAGAATTTAAATTGCATGGAATTAAAGAGAGCAGGAAATTAAATTGCTGAATCTTAAAGAACAAGAAATTAAATAGCAGAAACTTAGAGTGCAAGAAATGTAAATTGCGGAATCTTAAAGTGCAAGGAATGTAAATGACTTAAATTGTAAAGGGGATTGGGACTTGGATTTGCAGAAATTAAACAAGGAAAAGTTAAATTGCATTAAACAGAAGAGAAAAAGGGAATTGGGATTGAATCGGATCCGAAACAGCAAAATAGATGAACATGGAAAGCAGTAAACAGAGAATTGAAATGGGAAATCAGATCTCAGGACCCAGAGACTAGAAAACCAAGTCTAGATCTCAATGCCTTCCTAGATCCAACAAGAACAATTGCAAGGAAATTGTAAATTGCAAAGAAATTAGATGAGAAGCAAGTAATGGAAACAGAAATTCAAATTCAGTAAATAAACAGAGAGATCCAAGGTTGAGATTGAAACAGAATTTCTTCAATTCTCCAACCCAAAATCCAAGACAATTGTAATTGAAATTGAAAGCAATAAAACTGAGAGGAAGAGAAGTGAATTCTCCTTCCCCAAGACAAAGAAATTAAAGATCACTCAATATCCAAAGCTCTCCGAAAACTATTATGAAAATTCCAAAAGAAAGCTCCCCGAAGAACTTGAATTCTATCCTATTTATACACTTTCTTCCAATGATCTTCAAGCCTTGAGTTGGGCCTTTGCTCTTGATGGAATTGGGTTGAAAGAGGCCTTGGTTGATTGCTCTTGGAGTTTGAAGAGGAACCAAAACGAACCAATTGAACCGGGTTTGAGTTTTGCAAAAGTTGGACCAAAAGTTTGAGCAAAAGTTAGGGGTCTAACTTTTGCTCCAACTTTTCATATCAGCTAGCACCACTTTGCTGATATGAACGTTGGTGCCAACGTTAGGGGTCTAACTTTGGCCCTAACGTTGGCCTTTCCTTGTGTACTTGTGGCGCCAACGTTAGCCACCAAGTTAGGGGGCTAACGTTGGCGCAAACTTTTGCTCCTCCTTGTGATTTTCATGTGCCAACGTTAGCCTCCAAGTTAGGGGGCTAACGTTGGCGCAAACTTTTGGTGCCCAGGGAGGATTTCTTCATGCCAACGTTAGCCTCAAAGTTAGGGGGCTAACGTTGGCGCAAACTTTTGGTGCCCAGGGGTAAATTTCATGTGCCAACGTTAGCCTCAAAGTTAGGGGGCTAACGTTGGCGCAAACTTTTGGTACCCAGGGAGTGATTTTCAAGTTCCAACGTTAGCCTCCAAGTTAGGGGGCTAACGTTGGGGCTAACTTTTCAACCAAAAGTTTGTGCAAAAGTTTGATGCTAACTTTAGGTCCAGCTTTTTGCTTCCTGGTTCAATTTCACTTATTCCATTGTCTTCTCTTTACTCCTAGCTATTCCTTCTTACTTCAACCTTTCTCCAAGCTTTCTTCACCTATAATTAATCAACCAAACTCATCAAAGCTATGCTCATAATCATGAGATATTCATTCTATCATAATATGCAACAATTTTAGCATAAAACCTCATGAATTTATACATGGTTGATTCAATCAAGGGAAACATGAAAATCTACTCAATTAGCTTGCTTATGGTTCAAGAAAGTGCATAATTCTAATGAAAACAAAAGGAAAAGACTGGTTAAAATAGGCTAGGATGACTTGTCATCACAACACCAAACTTAAAGCTTGCTTGTCCCCAAGCAAGAAGAGATTTATTGAGAAGAAAGAATGAGATGGAAGAGGATGTTCATGCTAGCAGATTATTATTGATAGTTCATGGGGTTTTGTGTGGATATGTAAATACTCACTTCTTACTGACTCCTAGGCCTAGAAAGTCTCCTTCAAGCTTCAAGTAACATACTGCTATGACCTCTCATTATTCCTTTATCCTTGGCTATTACTTTGTTTATAAGCTTTATTTGAGTGTCATGTGTAGCAAGTCCATTTTCTTTTCTTTATACTTGACACATTATTCACCATAGACACTTGGCTCACATTCCTTCTTAAAATATTGATGCCCAGCACCTCTTTGGGTTACTAAATGCCTTGTAGTTAGGTTGCTCTTGATAGTGGACTTTCAGCTGATGATCCCGGATTAGTTAACCCAAGTCACCGAGTGTTGATGCACTCCTAAGAGCTTACTAATCCAAGCAGATCCTAGCACAAAGACATCACAGGCATATATTTTAAAGTTCAAGCTATTGGTGTCCAGCTTTGCTTCTTTTTGTTTCCTTTTGTTCTGATCTCTTTTCTTTCCTTCTTTTTGTTTTTCTTTCTAACCAAGGAATTTTTTTTTATTTAATTGAGATTCATAGACAGTAGGCCACTCTTTACTTAGAAGGAGATATCCTGGCTCTTTATTCACTAAAAGTGAGCTATTATACAATCACACACATACCACCACTTACTTTTATTCTACTTCTATCTAACAGAGACTATCTTGCTTCACATTCAAACTTTTTCTTTTATTGAACTTAAAGATGCAGGGGACAACATGCTTTTTGCTAAGTGAAAGTAAACACACAAGCACACACATAGACTAGCTTACTTATTTTAAAAGAAACAAACATAATGCAAAGACTTTTAATTAAAAAGAACTACTTAAAAATGCAAAGACAACTTAGAACAGATAGAATGCATGCTTTTTTTTTCTTTGTAGTGATGAACAAGGAGCAATTCCACCTTTCATTTGTCATGCCTTTTCTTTCTCCTTTCATACACTTGGCTGCTATTGTTCCCACCATCCGTGTTTGGTGCTTGTTGACCTTGCCAAAAGCCAGCCTTATTCATAGCCTCCTCCACTCTATCTTCAAGTCTCATGGCCCTGCTTACTTCTACCTCACTTCTCTTTTTGAAGAATTCATCAAAGGTTGGGAACGCCGGATCCATGTTGTGCAAATGTTCTCCAATATAGTTCAGTTTGATTTGGCTATTGATGTTGTAATCGGCTTGTACTTCATACCTTGCATCTTGGAATGTTGTGAACTCTTTGAAAGCCTTCAAATTTTCAGCTTGCATTTGTTCCAACTTCCCAAAAGATTCATGAGATTGAAAAGCATGTTCTTCTTGCATCACAAGGAATCTTGACTCGAATTCACTTTGTTTGTTCATTATTCTTAGCTCCCTTTCTTCTTGTGCTTGTTGGTTCTTCATGTACAGAGAATGGTATTCCTCTTGCCTTTCTTGGATTCTCGTGTACTGTTGAGACAATCTTCCTATTGCTTCTTGCATTTGAGTCATATCCATATTACCATGTGGGAAAAAGTGTGGATGTTCCTCCTCCTCTTGTGGCTCTTCTTCTATGTGTGGCTCATCTTCTTCCATTGGTTCTTCTCTTTCCCTTCCTCCATGTGGTCTTCGGCCTTGATGTGCTTCAAGGGGCATCATCATTCGTTCAATGGTTATGGGCATGCCTTGGCTTAGCCACATTGGATTCTCCTCTTCCAATGGAACCTTAGCCTTTGCACACAACCTCCAAATGGTACTCGGATAGTACAACCAAGATCCGGCCGAATTCTTTTCAGCCAGCTTTTGAATGTCTTTTGCAAGGATTTCATGAACTCTTATCTCTCCTCCCACAATGATGCAATGCAGCATCACGGCTCTCTCCCTGTTAACTTCTGAGGTGTTTACTGTGCCCAGAATTGATCTTTTCATCAACTCATACCATCATTTTGCTTCCGGAGTGAGGTTACATCTCTTCAGGAACTTGTATCTGTTCTTGTTATCTCCTTCCCACTCTGAGTTCTCAGAACAAATGTCTCTCGCAATCTCCTCATAATCCTGATCCTCATTCAATCTTTGTTGGTATCCCGGTTCATCAAAGCGGACTGACTTTAGTTTCAAGACTTTCTTGATTGCATCCGGGCTAAAGTCTACTTCCACCCCCCGCACATAGCTCTTGTACGTTGGGGGCTCACGCATGTCAAGCCTTGGGACATTTGCATAGAACTCTCTTATGATATTGGCATTGATTCGGGTGACTGGTGATGCAAGTTCCTCCCACCTCCTCTTCCGAATTTTATCCTTCATTTCTTGACATCCATCGTCCGGCAACAAGAATGGAATTTCAGGATAGATTCTTTTCTCGTTCATCCATTGAATTTGCATTTGATGAAACCAAGACTTGAACCTCCGTTGGTCATATTCATGTGTGTCTTCCTCCACTATGGGATCTTTTCCTTTTCTTCGTTTGGTTCTTGAGGAGGAGGCCATGGTCACTTGGTTGGTTGAGAAGGAGTGTGAAGAATGTTGGAGAGTTTGATGTGTGTTTGGAGCAAAAAGAAATTGAGACCGGACTTGCTATGACAAGAAATGATGAAGAGAAGTTTAAGTGGTTGGAGTTTAAAGTAAGAGAAATGTTGCACAAAGCTTGTTATGTTGAGGAGTGATGAAGGGAGTGAAGTTTCCAAGGTTGGAGTGATTCGGTCATGTGCATGGCTTGAAGGTGGTATGCTTTTAAATGAGCAATGAAGGGTTGGGATGCAATTAGACTTATGGAGATCAAAGGTATGCATGTAAGGATGAATGAAGACAAAGTTTGCTCCTTCCCTTGCCTTTGCCGTGATCATTCTCAAGGAGTGGCAGATTTCTTTTTCGAGGCATGTGATGGGATTTTGTCTTCATGCTATGCTTTCCTTTGTCTTGTCTTTTTCTTTTAAGATTCTTTGACCTCCTAGTCACCACAACAAGACAACATACATTAGTCTTATCCAACCGTAGCAAGAGTGTTCTTTTTATTAATACTATGTGAACCAACAATTCTTATATCATTTGAGCCGTGACACTCTCCCTTGAAGACACCAAACTTAATGTTTGGTCATATATAAAGAAAATGAGTATCTTCCTCCAATTAGTGAGATTCAAATGTTGAATGTTCATAAGAATTGTTTTCATCATACTTTCTTTTTCTCTTTTTTTTTTTCATGAAGGATCAATTGTATCCCTAAATCGGTGCATCAAGGTTTGATGAACACCAAACTTGTTTCTTGTCAAAGGGTACATCACAATTAATGCCTTCATTACTGGAAAAGAATTTTTTCATTTATAAGATTTTGAAAAACAACAATTGTATGATTATTGATGCATGAGTTTCTACTTTTCATGAATCTATGTGGACACCAAACTTGGTGTTCGGCCATATGCTTTGTCAAAATACTCCATGCATGCAAAATGGAATTATTTGTAACATTGGTTTAGTGTGCTTGAAGGCACACCAAACTTAGCATATGTTTCAAAATAGTGCATGCAGTCAATGGACATATTCTTGAAAAGAGAAAAGAATTCATGCTCAATTGATCATAACTTATTGAATTAAAAATGATATGAATCTTAAAGCATGGGTTGCCTCCCATGGAGCGCTCTTTTATTGTCATTAGCTTGACATTGAGGCTTTCTTTTATGGTGGTTGGTGCTTGTAGGGCCTCAATTTGTCTCCTCTGACCGTGATCCTCTTCTTTGTTCTCTGGTGTTCAATTTCAGCATGCTCTAATCATAGTATGTTGCTGACAGTGTAGTAATCCTCGGTTTGTTGATTTGCCCCCAACTGTTGATATATCAGTTGCACTTTGTCACCTTTGGAAAGCCCCTCTGTTGGAATCTTTCTGTTCTTCCAACCCCTTTTTGCTTTGTTTCTGCGTTTCATCTTTCCTTTTGTTGTTCTTTCTTTTCTGGCCGTAGGTTTTCCTTGGGGATCTCTCTTCTCAGTGGCCAATACTCTAATATCCTCTTGGGCTTTTTCATCAGTCTGCACAATCCTTAGCATTGGGATGTTGCTGTGACTTTCCTGGTCATTTTTCATATAGCCTTTCTTCTCCTTGCTAAATTGTGCCTCTGGTACTACCTTCAGAGTGACACTCTGGTCATGCATCCTGAGAGTTAATTCCCCTTCCTCTACGTCTATGATAGCTCTAGCAGTGGCCAAGAATGGCCTTCCTAGTATAACAGAGTCACCATCATCATTGTTTGATTCTAGAACCACAAAATCAGCAGGGTATATAAAACTGTCCACCTTGACCAAAAGATTTTCAATTACACCCCTGGGGTATACCATTGACTTGTCTACCAGCTCCAGAGACATTTGTACTGGTTTGACCTCCTCTATATGCAGCTTTTTCACCAAGGAGGATGGTATTAAGTTAATACTTGCTCCGAGATCGCACATTGCTTTAGTGATGGTCAATTCCCCAATGGTGCAAGGCAACAGGAAGCTCCTTGGGTCCTCAAGCTTGGGAGGAAGCCCCTTTTGAATCAAGGCCCTGCATTCCTCAGTAATCATTATGGTTTCTTTCTCATCCCAGCTTCTTTTCTTATTGATAAGATCCTTCAGAAACTTGGAGTATAGAGGCATTTGCTCAAGTGCTTCAGCCAAGGGGATATTAATTTCTAGCTTCTTGAAAATCTCAAGGAATTTGTGAAAATGCTGGTCTTTAACCTCTTTGTTAAACCTCTGGGGATATGGCAGTGAAGGTGTGGTGCTCTTTCCTATTTGCTGCTGTCCCTGAGCTACTTCCTTTGAGCTATGTGGATGGTTGTCCTTCTCTTTAAGTTTTTCAGTGCTTTTGTTTGGCATCACAACTTGCTCCTTGGCCTCATCCGCCTTTGTTTGCTTCTCATCCTCCGTTGGTTCTTTGATGTTCTCTGCTTGCTTCCTTGTAGTGTCATTGTTGCTTATCAATGTTCTCCCACTCCTTAATTGTATTGCCTTGCATTCCTTCTTGGGATTTGGGATTGTGTCACTGGGCAGTGAGTTTGAAGGTCTCTCAACAGATACTTGCTTGGAGAGTTGCCCCATCTGTCTCTCTAGGCTCTTCAGGGAGGCTTCCTGATTCTTGGTTACCATTTCCTACTGTTTCAACATTTTGTCTATCATGGCCTCCAAGTGAGTGATTCTTTGGGCTTCAGGTGATACTTGAGGTGGGTTATGAGATGTGGGTGGTGGATGGTAGGCATTTTGGTTGGTGGGTTGGTTATTAGATTGGTATTGGTTGAGGTTGGGGTAGTTGTTTTGAGGTTTTCTGTAGGGGTTTTGGTTAGTTTGCTGCTGGTTGTGGTTTTGGTTGCTTCTTGGGTTGTGTTGGTTTGAGTTCCTCTGCCATGGTTGTTGGTTTTGGGTATGGTTATCTCCCCATCTGAGGTTTGGGTGGTTTTTCCAGGATGGATTGTATGTATCACCATACACTTCATTTGGTCCTTGGTTGTGCATATACTGTACTTGCTCTTGTTGTTGTTCTTCTTGAGTTTCTTCACTCTGTCCCCATGTGGTTGATGGTTGGCTGGTGTTAACTACTGCAACTTGGAGACTATCAATCCTCTTGGCCATTTGCTCAAATTGATATTTTATACGCTTTTTGGGGATAATTTCATATAGTTTAGAGTATCTTTTAGTTAGTTTTTAGTCTATTTTTATTAGTTTTTAGGAAAAATTCATATTTCTGGACTCTACTATGAGTTGTGTGTTTTTCTGTAATTTCAGGTATTTTTCTGGCTGAAATTGAAGGAGCTGAGCAAAAATCTGATTCAGGCTGAAAAAGGACTGCTGATGCTGTTGGATTCTGACCTCCCTGCACTCAAAGTGGATTTTCTGGAGCTACAGAACTCGAAATGGCATGCTTCTAATTGCGTTATAAAGTAGACATCCAGGGCTTTCCAGCAATATATAATAGTCCATACTTTGCACAAGGATAGACGACGTAAACTGGCGTTCAACGCCAGTTCTCTGCCAAATTCTGGCGTCCAGCGCCAGAAAAGGATCAAAAACTGGAGTTGAACGCCCAAACTGGCATAAAAACTGGCGTTCAACTCCACAAATGGCCTCTGCACGTGACTCACTTAAATCTCAGCCCCAGCACACACCAAGTGGGCCCCAGAAGTTGACCTCTGCATCATCCATCATAGTCCACTCATATTTTGTAACCCTAGGCTACTAGTTTAGTATTTAAACAACTTTTAGAGACTTATTTTGTATCTCATGACATTTTCAGATCTAAACTTTGTATTCTCTGACGGCATGAGTCTCTAAACCCCATTGTTGGGGGTGAGGAGCTCTGCTGTGTCTCGATGAATTAATGCAAGTATTTCTGTTTTCCATTCAAACACGCTTGTTCCTATCTAAGATGTTCATTCGCGCTTAACTGTGATGGAGGCGATGATCTGTGATAGTCATCACCTTCCTCAAACCACGAACGTGTGCCTGACAACCACCTCCGTTCTATATCCGATTGAATGAGTGTCTCTTAGATTCCTTAATCAGAATCTCCGTGGTATAAGCTAGAACTGATGGCGGCATTCATGAGAATCCGGAAAGTCTAAACCTTGTCTGTGGTATTCCGAGTAGGATTCAAGGATTGAATGACTGTGACGAGCTTCAAACTCCTGAAGGCTGGGCGTTAGTGACAGATGCAAAAGGATAGTAAATCCTATTCCAACCGGATCGAGAACCAACCGGTGATTAGCCGTTCTGTGACAGAGCGCGTGAGCGTAGTTTTCACTGGAAGGATGGAAGGTAGCCATTGACAACGGTGATCCACCAACACACAGCTTGCCATAGGAGGACGTGCGTGCGTGAATCAGAAGACAGGGGAAAGCAGAGATTCAGAAGACAAAGCATCTCCAAAACTCCAACATATTTTCCATTACTGCACAACAAGTAACCTTTAATTTATGCTCTCTTGGTTATTCACAATTCAACTGATAAACATAATTGACTTCCTGACTAAGATTTACAAGATAACCATAGATTGCTTCAAACCAACAATCTCCGTGGGATTCGACCCTTACTCACGTAAGGTATTACTTGGATGACCCAGTGCACTTGCTGGTCAGTGGTACGCGTTGTGAAAAGTGTGATTCACAATCCGTGCACCAGACACCATATCAATGAGTTCTTGAGCCTCTTCTGCAGTTTTCATGAGTTGCAAGGAACCTCCAGCTGAATGATCCAAAGCTTCCTGGGATTTCAGTGTTAAGCCTTCATAGAAGTTTTGAAGCTTCTCCCACTCATTAAACATGGCAGGAGGACATTTCCTGATCAGAGCCTTGTACCTCTCCCATGCCTCATGGATGGGTTCGGCCTCCATTTGTGTAAATGTTTGTACCTCAGCCTTCAACCTTATGATCCTCTGAGGTGGGTAAAACTTGGCAAGAAACTTGGTTACCAAATCATCCCAGTTGTTGATGCTGTCCCTTGGAAAAGATTCTAACCATTGAGTGGCCTTGTCCCTGAGAGAAAATAGGAATAGCATCAGCTTGTAACTGTCAGGGGGCACTCCATTAGTTTTGACAGTGTTGCATATCCTCAAGAAAGTGGATAAATGTTGGTGTGGGTCCTCAAGTGGTCCTCCACCAAAAGAGCAATTGTTCTGAACCAAGGTGATGAGTTGTGGTTTGAGTTCAAAATTGTTAGCATTGACATTTGGAGCCAAGATGCTGCTCCCACAATGTCTAGGATTTGCAAAGGTATAGGAAGCCAAAACTCTCCTCTGGGGTGGGTTGTCATTGTTGTTGTCTTCTCCACCTGGTGGATTGGTTAAATGTTCCTCCATCTCTTGGAATTCTTCGTCTGATTCCTCTTCTCCAATAATATTTTTCCCTCTTTCAGCTCTTCTTAACCTCCTGAGAGTTCTTTCGTCTTGTTCATGAAAATTGGGTATGGTTCTTCTTGTACCTGACATACAAGCAGAGCATGAGAAATGCACAAAACCAGTGACACTTCAATTTACTGCCAGATTGAAGTGTTAGTTAGATTAAGCAAAAAATCAAACAGTTAGTGGGTTAGTCGAAAATTAAAGAAAAAGTGCTTGATCTAGATCACCACTTCACTTAATCATTGTCAATCTAATCAATCCCCGGCAACGGCGCCAAAAAATTGATGAGATATTTTGGTGGAGAAACGAATCTCTCCCAAAACACCCAAATCTAACCGGCAAGTGCACCGGGTCGCATCAAGTAATAAAAACTCACGGAGTGAGGTCGATCCCACAGGGATTGAAGGATTGAGCAATTTTAGTTTAGTGGTTGATTTAGTCAAGCGAATCAAGATTTGGTTGATTGATTGGTGATTTGCAGAATTTAAATTGCATGGAATTAAAGAGAGCAGGAAATTAAATTGCTGAATCTTAAAGAACAAGAAATTAAATGGCAGAAACTTAGAGTGCAAGAAATGTAAATTGCGGAATCTTAAAGTGCAAGGAATGTAAATGACTTGAATTGTAAAGGGGATTGGGACTTGGATTTGCAGAAATTAAACAAGGAAAAGTTAAATTGCATTAAACAGAAGAGAAAAAGGGAATTGGGATTGAATCGGATCCGAAACAGCAAAGTAGATGAACATGGAAAGCAGTAAACAGAGAATTGAAATGGGAAATCAGATCTCAGGACCCAGAGACTAGAAAACCAAGTCTAGATCTCAATGCCTTCCTAGATCCAACAAGAACAATTGCAAGGAAATTGTAAATTGCAAAGAAATTAGATGAGAAGCAAGTAATGGAAACAGAAATTCAAATTCAGTAAATAAACAGAGAGATCCAAGGTTGAGATTGAAACAGAATTTCTTCAATTCTCCAACCCAAAATCCAAGACAATTGTAATTGAAATTGAAAGCAATAAAACTGAGAGGAAGAGAAGTGAATTCTCCTTCCCCAAGACAAAGAAATTAAAGATCACTCAATATCCAAAGCTCTCCGAAAACTATTATGAAAATTCCAAAAGAAAGCTCCCCAAAGAACTTGAATTCTATCCTATTTATACACTTTCTTCCAATGATCTTCAAGCCTTGAGTTGGGCCTTTGCTCTTGGTGGAATTGGGTTGAAAGAGGCCTTGGTTGATTGCTCTTGGAGTTTGAAGAGGAACCAAAACGAACCAATTGAACCGGGTTTGAGTTTTGCAAAAGTTGGACCAAAAGTTTGAGCAAAAGTTAGGGGTCTAACTTTTGCTCCAACTTTTCATATCAGCTAGCACCACTTTGCTGATATGAATGTTGGTGCCAACGTTAGGGGTCTAACTTTGGCCCTAACGTTGGCCTTTCCTTGTGTACTTGTGGCGCCAACGTTAGCCACCAAGTTAGGGGGCTAACGTTGGCGCAAACTTTTGCTCCTCCTTGTGATTTTCATGTGCCAACGTTAGCCTCCAAGTTAGGGGGCTAACGTTGGCGCAAACTTTTGGTGCCCAGGGAGGATTTCTTCATGCCAACGTTAGCCTCAAAGTTAGGGGGCTAACGTTGGCGCAAACTTTTGGTGCCCAGGGGTAAAGTGTGAAAAGTGTGATTCACAATCCGTGCACCAAGTTTTTGGCGCCGTTGCCGGGGATTGTTCGTGTTTGAACAACTAACAGATTATTTTGTTGCTTAGATCAGGAAAAAAATATTTCTTTTTGGTTTAGAGTCTTTTATTATTTATCCCTTGTTAAAATACTTCAAACTTATAGCTCAGTTATTTAGAACGTGGTGTTTATGTTCATGATAATTGGCTATCATAACTTTAAAACCTTTTTCAAAAATAATTTTTCTATTAAGTTTGGTGTTTTCAAAAATAATCTTTCCTAAAATTTTCGAAAGTTCCATAACTCATTTGGCTAGAGCGTTAATCTGTGTTCTTGGTAATTGGGTTAGAATCTTTTATACTCTTTTCAAAACCTTCTTTTTCATAAATAATATTTTTTCTATTAAATCTTGTGCCAAACTTTAAGTTTGGTGTTTTCTTGTTGATTTCCCTTTGGTTTTCGAAAATTTTGGTTTGGTTTTCTAAAAATTTTAAGTTTGGTGTTCTTTCTTCATGTTCTTGTGTTCTTGTGAGTCTTCAAAGTGTTCTTGAGTTCTCCTTGTGTCTTGATCTTAAAATTTTTAAGTTTGGCGTTCCTTGGTGTTTTCCCTCCAAAATTTTCAAAAACAAGGAGCATTAGATCTAAAAATTTTAAATCTTGTACTATCTTATTGTTTTTCTCTCTCCTCACTAAATTCAAAAATATCTTTTCAAAATATCTCTTCTAACTTCCTAACTTCTTATCTTTTCAAAAATTTGTTTCAACTAACCAACTAACTTTTTGTTTGTTTCTTAACTTTTTCAAAACTACCTAACTAACTCTCTCTCTCTAATTTTCGAAAATATCTTCCCTCTTTTTCAAAAATTTCCTTTTTTTTTTAACTAATTAATTTTTATTTTCTTTTACGAAAAAAAAATATATATATATTTTTTAATTCCAAAATTCAAATTCTTTTTAGTTATTTTATTTTATTTAAGTATTCACTTCTTATAAAATAAAATAAATAAAAAGATAAATCAGTCCAAGTTATATCCATATATCCATCATGGACATAAGTGGAAATGAACAGTCCAGGAGGACTCTGGGGTCATATTCTAACCCCTCTACTGCTTCATATGGGAGTAGCATATGCATACCCTCCATTGGAGTTAGTAGCTTTGAGTTGAATCCTCAGCTCATTATCATGGTGCAGCAAAGTTGCCAGTATTCTGGTCTTCCACAGGAAGAACCTACAGAGTTTCTGGCACAGTTTTTACAAAGTGCTGACACAGTACATGATAAGGAAATAGATCAGGATGTCTATAGACTATTACTGTTTCCATTTGCTGTAAAAGATCAAGCTAAGAGGTGGTTAAATAACCAACCTAAGGCCAGCATAAGAACATGGAAACAGCTGACAGAAAAATTCCTGAATTAGTATTTTCCTCCAAAAAGGATAACACAGCTAAGGCTGGACATCCAAGGCTTTAAACAAGGAGATAATGAATCTCTTTATGATGCCTGGGAGAGATACAGAGAGATGCTACGAAAATGCCCCTCTGAAATGTTTTCAGAGTGGGTTCAGTTAGACATCTTCTACTATGGGCTTGCAAAAGGAGCTCAGATGTCTCTAGATTACTCAGCTGGTGGATCTATCCATATGAGAAAGACAATTGAAGAGGCTCAAGAGCTCATTGATACAGTTGCCAGGAATCAGCATCTGTATCTAAGCAGCAACCCTTCCATGAATGAAGAGGTTAAAACAGTAACTGCTGAATTCAGTACTGTAAAACAAGCTGCTGAATTTAATCAGCAATTGGATTTTCTAACAAAGCAGCTAGCTGAATTCAAGGACAAGCTACAGGAGACAAGGATAGCTAATATACATATGGACGAACAGTTTAAGCAAACAAAGCAGCAGCTATCAAGGCAAATAGCAGAAGAATGCCAAGCAGTTCAATTAAGAAGTGGGAAAACATTAAATACCCCACCTCAAGGCATCAAAAATTCAAGAAATGAGCAAACCACCAAAGATTCACCTGAGGACAGTAAGAGCCCAGGGAAAAATAATTCTGGCACTAAAACGCCAGAAAATGGGTGGAAGGCTGGCGCTGAACGCCCAGACCATGCCCAAAACTGGCGTTCAGCGCCAGAAACAAGGCAGGATTGGCGTTCAACGCCAGAAATGGGCAAGAATCTGGCGTTGAACGCCCAAATGGGGCAGAGTCCAGCGTTGAACGCCCAACATGGGCACATTTCTGGCGTTCAGGCGCCAGGAACAGACAGTGAGCTGGCGTCTAACGTCACTCCAGCTTCTGACTCTGGCACTCAATTGCCAGTGAGGGATCAGACACACACAAGTGCTGATAACAACCCCTCTAAAAAGGATTCTTTAACCACTAAGGTTGAGGAATATAAAGCCAAGATACCTTATCCTCAAAAACTCCGGAAAGAGGAGCAGGATAAGCAATTTGCTCGCTTTGCAGATTATCTAAGGACTCTTGAAATAAAGATTCCATTTGCAGAGGCACTTGAGCAAATACCTTCTTATGCCAAGTTCATGAAAGAGATCTTGAGTCATAAAAAGGAGTGGAGAGAAACAGAAAGAGTTCTCCTCACTGAAGAATGCAGTGCAGTCATTCTGAAAAGCTTTCCTGAAAAGCTTAAAGACCCTCGGAGTTTTCTGATACCATGCATATTAGAAGGTGATTGCACCAAGACAGCTTTATGCGATCTTGGGGCAAGCATCAACCTGATACCTGCATCCACTATCAGGAAGCTTGGCTTAACTGAAGAAGTTAAACCAACCCGGATATGTCTCCAACTTGCTGATGGTTCCACTAAATACCCATCAGGCGTGATTGAGGACATGATTGTCAGAGTTGGGCCATTCGCCTTTCCCACTGACTTTGTTGTGCTGGAAATGGAGGAGCACAAGAGTGCTACTCTCATTCTAGGAAGACCCTTCCTAGCAACTGGACGATCCCTCATTGATGTCCAACAGGGGGAAATAACCCTGAGAGTCAATGATGATGAGTTTAAGTTGAACGCTGTTAAAGCCATGCAGCATCCAGACACATCAACAGACTGCATGAAAGTTGATCTCATTGACTCTTTGGTAGAAGAGATCAACATGGCTGAGAGTCTCGAATCAGAGTTGGAAGACATCTTTAAAGATGTTCAGCCTGATTTGGAGGATTCAGAGGACAAGGAAGAGCCTCTGAACTTTCTTCTGAAAGAGGAAAAACCTCCTAAACCCGAGCTCAAGCCACTACCACCATCCTTGAAATACGCATTTCTGGGAGAAGGTGACACTTTTCCAGTGATCATAAGCTCTGCTTTAAATTTACAGGAAGAGGAAGCACTTATTCAAGTGCTAAGGACACACAAGACAGCTCTTGGGTGGTCCATAGGTGACCTTAAGAGCATAAGCCCAGCTAGATGCATGCACAAAATCCTATTGGAGGATAATGCCAAACCAGTGGTTCAACCACAGAGGCGGCTAAATCCAGCCATGAAGGAAGTGGTGCAGAAAAAGGTCACCAAATTACTAGAGGCTGGGATTATTTATCCCATTTCTGATAGCCCCTGGGTGAGCCCTGTTCAAGTCGTCCCAAAAAAGGGAGGCATGACAGTGATTCATAATGAAAAAAATGAACTGGTTCCTACAAGAACAGTTACAGGATGGCGCATGTGTATTGACTACAGAAGGCTCAATACAGCCACCAGAAAGGATCATTTTCCTTTACCATTCATAGACCAGATGCTAGAGAGACTAGCAGATCATGATTATTACTGCTTTTTGGATGGCTATTCAGGCTATAACCAAATTGCAGTGGATCCCCAGGATCAAGAGAAAATAGCATTCACATGTCCATCTGGAGTGTTTGCTTATAGAAGGATGCCATTTGGGCTATGTAATGCGCCGGCAACCTTCCAGAGATGCATGCTCTCTATTTTCTCTGACATGGTGGAAAAATTTCTGGAAGTCTTCATGGATGACTTCTCAGTATATGGAGACTCATTCAGCTCCTGTCTTGATCACCTGAAACTTGTTCTGAAAAGATGCCAAGAAACCAACCTAGTGTTAAACTGGGAAAAGTGTCACTTCATGGTGACTGAAGGAATTGTTCTTGGGCATAAAATCTCAAACAAGGGAATAGAGGTGGATCAAGCAAAAATAGAGGTAATTGAAAAATTACCACCACCTGCCAATGTTAAGGCAATCAGAAGCTTTCTGGGGCATGCAGGATTCTATAGGAGGTTTATAAAGGATTTTTCAAAAATCGCAAAACCTCTAAGCAATCTGCTAGCTGCTGACACGCCATTTGTATTTGACACAGCATGCCTGCAGGCGTTTGAAACGCTGAAAGCTAAGCTGGTCACAGCACCAGTCATTTCTGCACCAGACTGGACATTGCCATTTGAGTTAATGTGTGATGCCAGTAATCATGCCATTGGTGCAGTATTGGGACAGAGGCATGACAAGCTTCTGCATGTCATTTATTATGCCAGTCGCGTTCTAAATGATGCCCAGAAAAATTACACAACCACAGAAAAAGAACTACTTGCAGTGGTTTACGCCATTGACAAGTTCAGATCATACTTAGTAGGATCAAAAGTGATTGTGTATACTGACCATGCTGCTCTTAAATATCTACTCACAAAGCAGGATTCAAAACCCAGGCTCATCAGATGGGTATTGCTTCTGCAAGAGTTTGATATAGAAATAAGAGACAGAAAAGGGACAGAGAACCAAGTGGCTGATCATCTGTCCCGGATAGAGCCAGTGGAAGGGACGTCCCTCCCCTTTCTTGAGATCTCTGAGACGTTCCCTGATGAGCATCTATTTGCCATTCAGGAAGCACCATGGTTTGCCGATATTGCAAACTATAAAGCTGCACGGTTCATACCCAAGGAGTACAATAGAATACAAAAGAAGAAATTAGTCACTGATGCGAAGTACTACTTGTGGGATGAACCCTATCTCTTTAAGAGATGTGCAGACGGAATTATCCGTAGGTGTGTGCCCAGAGAGGAAGCACAGAGAATCCTATGGCATTGCCATGGATCTCAATATGGAGGCCATTTCGGAGGTGAGCGAACAGCCACCAAGGTCCTCCAATGTGGCTTCTATTGTCCCACACTCTATAAAGATTCCTGAGAGTTTGTACGTAATTGTGACAGTTGCCAAAGAGCTGGTAATCTGCCTCATGGTTACGCCATGCCTCAACAAGGAATCTTGGAAATAGAATTGTTTGATGTATGGGGAATTGACTTCATGGGACCTTTCCCACCATCATACTCAAACACTTATATTCTGGTGGCAGTTGACTATGTATCAAAATGGGTCGAGGCTATTGCCACTCCCACTAATGATACTAAAACAGTGCTGAAGTTCCTCCAGAAACACATCTTTAGCAGGTTTGGTGTCCCTAGAGTGTTAATCAGTGATGGGGGCACTCACTTCTGCAATAAACAGCTTTACTCTGCCATGGTTCGGTATGGAATTCGCCACAAAGTGGCCACTCCATATCATCCACAAACCAACGGGCAAGCTGAAGTCTCTAACAGAGAATTAAAGAGAATCCTGGAACGGACAGTAAATACCCGTAGAAAGGATTGGGCAAGGAGCTTGGATGATGCTCTGTGGGCTTACAGAACAGCATTCAAGACCCCTATAGGGACCTCTCCATACCAACTCGTGTATGGTAAGGCATGCCACTTGCCCGTGGAACTGGAACATAAGGCCTACTGGGCAACCAGATTCCTAAACTTAGATGCCAAATTAGCAGGAGAAAAACGATTGCTCCAGAGCTAGAGGAATTCAGATTCACAGCTTTCGAAAATGCCAAGCTTTATAAAGAAAAATAAAAAAAATGGCATGACAGAAAGCTGTCATCTAGAATCTTTGAACCAGGACAGAAGGTCCTGTTGTTTAACTCTAGACTCAGGCTATTCCCCGGGAAACTGAAATCCCGGTGGAGGGGACCATACGTGATTACAAGTGTGTCACCATATGGTTACGTGGAGCTTCAAGATATTGATTCTGATAAGAAGTTCATTGTCAATGGACAAAGAATCAAGCATTATCTTGAAGGCAACATTGAGCAAGAATGCTCAAGGCTGAAGCTAGATTAAAAGCTCAGCAAGGTCCAGCTAAAGACAATAAAGAAGCACTTTCTGGGAGGCAACCCAGCCATGGGGCATTAATCCTCTAAGCATTTTGCCCTATTTTTCTTTTTTATTTGTTTATATAAAGTTTACTGACACTAAGGTAAAGGATCAATTGCATAAGTTTACAGGGTTACAGAAGGAATTTGCACACAAAACAGAGATTGGAAGCTCAATGGCAAGAAAACGCCAGTAAAGGGGCATTTTGGGCGTTCAGCGCCCAAAATGGGCATCCACTGGGCGCTGAACACCAGTAATGGCAGCAATTGGGCGTTCAACGCCAGAAATGGCCACCCACTGGGCGTTGAACGCCAGGAATGGCAGCAACTGGGCGCTGAACACCCAGGAGATCAGCATTTGGGCGCTGAACGCCCAAAACAGGCAGTGTTTGGGCGTTCAAACGCCAGGAGGACAGGGAGGAGCCAAATCCAGTAATCCCACACTTATTTCCATTTTAATTTCAAATTTTATGCTTCAATGCATGATTTTTACATGAACATATCAAGAACCCTGATTTCTAAAATCCTTAATTGCTAAAAATCCATCTTTCCAAATTCAATCCAACTCTTTTCAAAATCTTTTCTGAAAACAAATCTATCTTTTTCACTCAAAAATCTTTTCAACTAATCCATATCTTTTTCAAATATCCATATTATCTTTTTCAAAATTCAGAGTTATCTTTTTCAAAAATCTATCATATCTTTTCAAAATTAAACTCTATCTTCTATCTTATCTTTTTCAACTCAATCTTTTTATCTTATCTCTTCCAATTTTTCGAAAACCCACCCCCCACCCCTTTAAATTGGGTTCGGCCTCCCCCCTCCTTCATCAACAAGTGCTACTCAATCTCCTTCTATCCCTCTCCTTTCTTTTCTTTTGCTTGAGGACAAGCAAACCTCTAAGTTTGGTGTGTTTATCCGAGATCACTACTAAGATTATGGCTCTCAAAGGAAAACAATCCACTCCAAGAGGCAAGAAAGAGAGCGTTCCAAAATCACTTTGGAATCAAGGGAAGTTCTTATCTAAAGAACATTCAGACCATTATCTTAAAGTAATGGGTCTGAGATCAGTGATCCCGGAAGTAAGATTCGATCTGAAAGAAGATGAATATCCGGAGATCCAGGAGCAAATTCGAATCAGGAACTGGGAAGTCCTAGCTAATCCTGAAACGAAAGTAGGAAGGAACATGGTCCAGGAGTTCTATGCTAATATGTGGCAGACTGACAAGCAAAGACTATCTGGAACAGCCTGCTACGAATTTCGGACCATGGTCAGGGGAAAGATTGTTCATACCACCCCTGACAAGATCAGAGAGATATTAAAGCTACCTCAGCTAAAGGATGATCCAGACTCCTTCAACAGGAGGATGATGAGAGCAGACATTGGCCTGGATAAGATTCTAGAGGACATATGTATCCCTGGAGCCAGGTAGACCACCAACACAAAGGGCGTCCCAAATCAACTCAAGAGAGAGGATCTCAAGCCAGCTGCCAGAGGATGGCTGGACTTCATTAGGCGTTCTCTGTTGCCCACTAGCAACCGTTCTGAAGTCACAGTTAAAAGAGCAGTGATGATTCATTGCATCATGATGGGAAAGGAAGTGGAGGTTCATCAGCTGATTTCAACTGAGCTCCATAAGATTGCTAACAAAAATTCAAAAGAGGCCAGGTTGGCTTATCCAAGTGTGATTTCTCTGCTCTGCAAGGACGCTGGAGTCAAGATGGGAATAACTGAATATATCCTAATTGAAAAGTCAATCACCAAAGCATCAATGGAGAGACAACAGGCACAGGAGGATCCCATCAAGAAGAGAGCACAGGAATTCCTTCCAGAGATACCTCAAGCTGAATACTGGGAATATCTGGAGACATCCATCACCAAGATGCAGGAAGCTATGGAGCAGATAATAAAACAACAGAAGGAACACAGTCAAATGCTGACCCATATGCTTAAAGAACAAGAGGAGCAGGGACGTGACTTAAGGGAACTGAAGCGCCAAAAGTCTTCTGTAATACCAAGCCTCCCAAGGATCAGAGGAACCCCCATACCCCCAGAATAAAGGTTGTTAATTTCCAATTTCTACCTTAACTCTGTGACAGTGTCCTTATAAAAAGTTTACCTTAGAAGTCATATAATAGTAATTAGTATTTATTTGATTTTATCTCCAGTTAAGCTATAGTTTATTTTTCTCATCATCATTAAACATGAATAAAGTAGTAGATCTTTGGAATAAGAGGCAATAAAATTTCGAGTTTTAATAAGAGAAATTCTAATTAGTTAAATGTGGTGGCAATGCTTTCTGTCTTCTGAATGAATGCTTGAATAGTGCATATGTCTTTTGAATTTGTTGTTTAAGACTGTTAAATATGTTGGCTCTTGAAAGAATGATGAACATGAGACATGTTATTGATGATCTGAAAAATCATAAAAATGATTCTTGAAGCAAGAAAAAGCAGCAAAGAACAAAGCTTGTAGAAAAAAAAAAAAAAAAAAAAAAGCAAGCAGAAAAAGCCAATAACCTTTAAAACCAAAAGGCAAGGGCAATTAAAAGGGATCCCAAGGCTTTGAGCATCAGTGGATAGGAGGGCCTAAAGGAATAAAATCCTGGTCTAAGCGGCTAAACCAAGCTGTCCCTAACCATGTGCTTGTGGCGTGAAGGTGTCAAGTGAAAACTTGAGACTGAGCGGTTAAAGTCAAGGTCCAAAGCAAAAAGAAGAGTGTGCTTAATAACTCTGGACACCTCTAATTGGGGACTTTAGCAAAGCTGAGTCACAATCTGAAAAGGTTCACCCAATTATGTGTCTGTGGCATTTATGTATCCGGTGGTAATACTGGAAAACAAAGTGCTTAGGGCCACGGCCAAGACTCATAAAGAAGCTGTGTTCAAGAATCATCACACTGAACTAAGAGAATCAATAACATTATCTGAATTCTAAGTTCCTATAGATGCCAATCACTCTGAGCTTCAATGGATAAAGTGAGATGCCAAAACTGTTCAGAAGCAAAAAGCTACTAGTCCCGCTCATCTAAGTAGAATCTGAGCTTCATTAAAAAACTCTGAGATATTATTGCCTCTCAACCTATTAGTCTTCTATTTTATTTGTCTAGTTGCTTGAGGACAAGCAACAGTTTAAGTTTGGTGTTGTGATGAGCGGATATTTTATACGCTTTTTGGGGATAATTTCATATAGTTTAGAGTATGTTTTAGTTAGTTTTTAGTCTATTTTTATTAGTTTTTAGGAAAAATTCATATTTCTGGACTCTGCTATGAGTTGTGTGTTTTTCTGTAATTTCAGGTATTTTTCTGGCTGAAATTGAAGGAGCTGAGCAAAAATCTGATTCAGGCTGAAAAAGGACTGCTGATGCTGTTGGATTCTGACCTCCCTGCACTCAAAGTGGCTTTTCTGGAGCTACAGAACTCGAAATGGCATGCTTCCAATTGCGTTGGCAAGTAGACATCCAGGGCTTTCCAGCAATATATAATAGTCCATACTTTGCACAAGGATAGACGACGTAAACTGGCGTTCAACTCCAGTTCTCTGCCCAATTCTGGCGTCCAGCGCCAGAAAAGGATCAAAAACTGGAGTTGAACGCCCAAACTGGCATAAAAACTGGCGTTCAACTCCACAAATGGCCTCTGCACGTGACTCACTTAAATCTCAGCCCCAGCACATACCAAGTGGGCCCCAGAAGTTGACCTCTGCATCATCCATCATAGTCCACTCATATTTTGTAACCCTAGGCTACTAGTTTAGTATTTAAACAACTTTTAGAGACTTATTTTGTATCTCATGACATTTTCAGATCTAAACTTTGTATTCTCTGATGGCATGAGTCTCTAAACCCCATTGTTGGGGGTGAGGAGCTCTGCTGTGTCTCGATGAATTAATGCAAGTATTTCTGTTTTCCATTCAAACACGCTTGTTCCTATCTAAGATGTTCATTCGCGCTTAACTGTGATGGAGGCGATGATCTGTGACAGTCATCACCTTCCTCAAACCACGAACGTGTGCCTGACAACCACCTCCGTTCTATATCCGATTGAATGAGTGTCTCTTAGATTCCTTAATCAGAATCTCCGTGGTATAAGCTAGAACTGATGGCGGCATTCATGAGAATCCGGAAAGTCTAAACCTTGTCTGTGGTATTCCGAGTAGGATTCAAGGATTGAATGACTGTGACGAGCTTCAAACTCCTGAAGGCTGGGCGTTAGTGACAGATGCAAAAGGATAGTAAATCCTATTCCAACCGGATCGAGAACCAACCGGTGATTAGCCGTGCTGTGACAGAGCGCGTGAGCGTAGTTTTCACTGGAAGGATGGAAGGTAGCCATTGACAACGGTGATCCACCAACACACAGCTTACCATAGGAGGACGTGCGTGCGTGAATCAGAAGACAGGGGAAAGCAGAGATTCAGAAGACAAAGCATCTCCAAAACTCCAACATATTTTCCATTACTGCACAACAAGTAACCTTTAATTTATGCTCTCTTGGTTATTCACAATTCAACTGATAAACATAATTGACTTCCTGACTAAGATTTACAAGATAACCATAGATTGCTTCAAACCAACAATCTCCGTGGGATTCGACCCTTACTCACGTAAGGTATTACTTGGACGACCCAGTGCACTTGCTGGTCAGTGATACGCGTTGTGAAAAGTGTGATTCACAATCCGTGCACCAGACACCATATCAATGAGTTCTTGAGCCTCTTCTGCAGTTTTCATGAGTTGCAAGGAACCTCCAGCTGAATGATCCAAAGCTTCCTGGGATTTCAGTGTTAAGCCTTCATAGAAGTTTTGAAGCTTCTCCCACTCATTAAACATGGCAGGGGGACATTTCCTAATCAGAGCCTTGTACCTCTCCCATGCCTCATGGATGGGTTCGGCCTCCATTTGTGTAAATGTTTGTACCTCAGTCTTCAACCTTATGATCCTCTGAGGTGGGTAAAACTTGGCAAGAAACTTGGTTACCAAATCATCCCAGTTGTTGATGCTGTCCCTTGGAAAAGATTCTAACCATTGAGTGGCCTTGTCCCTGAGAGAAAATGGGAATAGCATCAGCTTGTAACTGTCAGGGGGCACTCCATTAGTTTTGACAGTGTTGCATATCCTCAAGAAAGTGGATAAATGTTGGTGTGGGTCCTCAAGTGGTCCTCCACCAAAAGAGCAATTGTTCTGAACCAAGGTGATGAGTTGTGGTTTGAGTTCAAAATTGTTAGCATTGACATTTGGAGCCAAGATGCTGCTCCCACAATGTCTAGGATTTGCAAAGGTATAGGAAGCCAAAACTCTCCTCTGGGGTGGGTTGTCATTGTTGTTGTCTTCTCCACCTGGTGGATTGGTTAAATGTTCCTCCATCTCTTGGAATTCTTCGTCTGATTCCTCTTCTCCAATAATATTTTTCCCTCTTTCAGCACTTCTTAACCTCCTGAGAGTTCTTTCGTCTTGTTCATGAAAATTGGGTATGGTTCTTCTTGTACCTGACATACAAGCAGAGCATGAGAAATGCACAAAACTAGTGACACTTCAATTTACTGCCAGATTGAAGTGTTAGTTAGATTAAGCAAAAAATCAAACAGTTAGTGGGTTAGTCGAAAATTAAAGAAAAAGTGCTTGATCTAGATCACCACTTCACTTAATCATTGTCAATCTAATCAATCCCCGGCAACGGCGCCAAAAACTTGATGAGATATTTTGGTGGAGAAACGAATCTCTCCCAAAACACCCAAATCTAACCGGCAAGTGCACCGGGTCGCATCAAGTAATAAAAACTCACGGGAGTGAGGTCGATCCCACAGGGATTGAAGGATTGAGCAATTTTAGTTTAGTGGTTGATTTAGTCAAGCGAATCAAGATTTGGTTGATTGATTGGTGATTTGCAGAATTTAAATTGCATGGAATTAAAGAGAGCAGGAAATTAAATTGCTGAATCTTAAAGAACAAGAAATTAAATGGCAGAAACTTAGAGTGCAAGAAATGTAAATTGCGGAATCTTAAAGTGCAAGGAATGTAAATGACTTGAATTGTAAAGGGGATTGGGACTTGGATTTGCAGAAATTAAACAAGGAAAAGTTAAATTGCATTAAACAGAAGAGAAAAAGGGAATTGGGATTGAATCGGATCCGAAACAGCAAAGTAGATGAACATGGAAAGCAGTAAACAGAGAATTGAAATGGGAAATCAGATCTCAGGACCCAGAGACTAGAAAACCAAGTCTAGATCTCAATGCCTTCCTAGATCCAACAAGAACAATTGCAAGGAAATTGTAAATTGCAAAGAAATTAGATGAGAAGCAAGTAATGGAAACAGAAATTCAAATTCAGTAAATAAACAGAGAGATCCAAGGTTGAGATTGAAATAGAATTTCTTCAATTCTCCAACCCAAAATCCAAGACAATTGTAATTGAAATTGAAAGCAATAACACTGAGAGGAAGAGAAGTGAATTCTCCTTCCCCAAGACAAAGAAATTAAAGATCACTCAATATCCAAAGCTCTCCGAAAACTATTATGAAAATTCCAAAAGAAAGCTCCCCGAAGAACTTGAATTCTATCCTATTTATACACTTTCTTCCAATGATCTTCAAGCCTTGAGTTGGGCCTTTGCTCTTGTTGGAATTGGGTTGAAAGAGGCCTTGGTTGATTGCTCTTGGAGTTTGAAGAGGAACCAAAACGAACCAATTGAACCGGGTTTGAGTTTTGCAAAAGTTGGACCAAAAGTTTGAACAAAAGTTAGGGGTCTAACTTTTGCTCCAACTTTTCATATCAGCTAGCACCACTTTGCTGATATGAATGTTGGTGCCAACGTTAGGGGTCTAACTTTGGCCCTAACGTTGGCCTTTCCTTGTGTACTTGTGGCGCCAACGTTAGCCACCAAGTTAGGGGGCTAACGTTGGCGCAAACTTTTGCTCCTCCTTGTGATTTTCATGTGCCAACGTTAGCCTCCAAGTTAGGGGGCTAACGTTGGTGCAAACTTTTGGTGCCCAGGGAGGATTTCTTCATGCCAACGTTAGCCTCAAAGTTAGGGGGCTAACGTTGGCGCAAACTTTTGGTGCCCAGGGGTAAATTTCATGTGCCAACGTTAGCCTCAAAGTTAGGGGGCTAACGTTGGCGCAAACTTTTGGTACCCAGGGAGTGATTTTCAAGTTCCAATGTTAGCCTCCAAGTTAGGGGGCTAACGTTGGGGCTAACTTTTCAACCAAAAATTTGTGCAAAAGTTTGATGCCAACTTTAGGTCCAGCTTTTTGCTTCCTAGTTCAATTTCACTTATTCCATTGTCTTCTCTTTACTCCTAGCTATTCCTTCTTACTTCAACCTTTCTCCAAGCTTTCTTCACCTATAATTAATCAACCAAACTCATCAAAGCTATGCTCATAATCATGAGATATTCATTCTATCATAATATGCAACAATTTTAGCCTAAAACCTCATCAAATGGCATGAATTTATACATGGTTGATTCAATCAAGGGAAACATGAAAATCTACTCAATTAGCTTGCTTATGGTTCAAGAAAGTGCATAATTCTAATGAAAACAAAAGGAAAAGACTGGTTAAAATAGGCTAGGATGACTTGTCATAAATCATCACCTTCTCCATAGTTAGGCGCGAATGGATATCTTAGATAGGAACACGCATGTTTGAATGGAAAACAGAAATACTTGCATTAATTCATCGAGACACAGTAGAGCTCCTCACCCCCAACAATGGAGTTTAGAGACTCATGCCGTCAAAGAGTACAAAGTTTATATCTAAAATGTCATGAGATACAAAATAAGTCTCTAAAAGTTGTTTAAATACTAAACTAGTAGCCTAGGTTTACAAAAAGTGAGTAGACTATGACAGATGGTGCAGAGATCCACTTCTGGGGCCCACTTGGTGTGTGCTGGGGCTGAGATTTAAACATTTCACGTGCATAAGGCTGTTTTGGGCATTCAACGCCAGGTTTGGATCCATTTCTGGCGTTGAACTCCAACTTTTAATCCTTTTCTGGCGCTGGACGCCAGAATTGGGCAGAGAACTGGCGTTGAACGCCAGTTTACATCATCTATCGTTGAGCAACGTATGAACTATTATATATTGCTGGAAAGCCCTGGATGTCTACTTTCCAAAGCAATTGGAAGCACGCCATTTCGAGTTTTGTAGCTCCAGAAAATTCACTTTGAGGGCAGAGAGGTCAAAATCCAACAGCATCAGCAGTCCTTTTTCAGCCTGAATCAGATTTTTGCTCAGCTCCCTCAATTTCAGCCAGAAAAATACCTGAAATTACAGAAAAATACACAACTCATAGTAAAGTCCAAAAATATGAATTTTTCCTAAAAACTAATGAAAATAAACTAAAAACTAACTAAAACATACTAAAAATTATATGAAATTAACCCCAAAAAGCGTATAAAATATCCGCTCATCAATAAGCTTTCAACTAGCACTCCCAAAACAGTTGATTTTAGGGTACTAGGTGTTCAAACACCCCTAAGAGTTTACTTGCTCAAGCCTCTCTTCTTGATACAGTTTCATAACAAGCATCTACAAAGGTATTGGTTTTTTGAACTTTTGTTTCTTTCTTTCCTGCCCTACTAGTTGATGCTTAGAGATTTGGGCCATTTTTCTTTTATTCTTTCTTACACCACTACTTCTTGGTTCTATTGATGTTTGAGGGTCATCTATCAGTATCTCTCTATGTCCTCCCCTGACTCATCCTTTCACCGTTGAAACAAGATGGAAATTACCTAATCTGAGCAACAAGATGAACCATCAGTTGTCCAAACTCGAACAATCCCGGCAACGGTGCCAAAAACTTGGTGCGCAGAAATCGTGACGGTTCCATTCCTTGGTAACGGCGCTAAAAAATTTATATGCACGTTCATAATCTTAATTCTTTGTCACAACTTCGCACAGCTGACCAGCAAGTGCACTGGGTCGTCCAAGTAATAAACCTTACGTGAGTAAGGGTCGATCCCACGGAGATTGTCGGCTTGAAGCAAGCTATGGTCACCTTGTAAATCTCAGTCAGGCGGATTCAAATGGTTTTATGAATTGATAAGTAAAAGATAAATAAAATATAACTAGGATAGAGATACTTATGTAATTTATTGGTGAGAGTTTCAGATAAGCGTATAGAGATGCTTTCATTCCTCTGAACCTCTGCTTTCCTGCTGTCTTCATCCAACCATTCCTACTCCTTTCCATGGCAAGCTTTATGTAGGGCATCACCGTTGTTAATGGCTACTGGTACGCAGAATCGTGATTACACTTTAAGTATGTAAAATTCATCGCTCTTTCTTTCCCTGGTAATGGCGCCAAAAACATGATGCCAAGACCACGGTTCACAACTCCGTGTAACTGACCAGCAAGTGCACTGGGTCGTCCAAGTAATACCTTACGTGAGTAAGGGTCGAATCCCACGGAGATTGTCGGTATGAAGCAAGCTATGGTCACCTTATAAATCTCAGTCAAGCAGATATAAAATAGTATAGAGTTTTCGAAATTACCTAATAAAAGTAAAGATAGAAATACTTATGTAAATCATTGGTGAGAGTTTTAGATAAGCGTATGGAGATGCATTCGTCCCTCTGAACCTCTGCTTTCCTGCTATCTTCATCCAATCAATCTTACTCCTTTCCATGGCTGGCTTTATGTGATACATCACCACTGTCAATGGCTACTTTCGGTCATCTCTCGGGAAAATGATCCAATGCCCTGTCACGGCACGGCTAATCGTCTGGAGGCATCACCCTTGTCAATGGTTTCATCTTATCCTCTCAGTGAAAATGGTCAACGCACCCTGTCACGGCACGGCTATTCATCTATCGGTTCTCGATCATGCTGGAATAGGATTTACTATCCTTTTGCGTCTGTCACTAACGCCCCACAATCGCGAGTTTGGAGCTCGTCACAGTCATTCATTCATTGAATCCTACTCGGAATACCACAAACAAGGTTTAGACTTTCCGGAATCTCTTGAATGCCACCATCATTCTAGCTTACGCCACGAAGATTCTGATTAAGAGATCTAAGAGATACTCATTCAGTCGAAGGTAGAACGGAAGTGGTTGTCAGGCACGCGTTCATAGGGAATGATGATGATTGTCACGTTCATCACATTCAGATTGAAGTACGAATAGGTATCTTAGAAGCGAAACAAGATGAATTGAATAGAAAATAGTAGTACTTTGCATTAATCTTTGAGGAACAGCAGAGCTCCACACCTTAATCTATGGAGTGTAGAAACTCTACCGTTAAAAATACATAAGTGAAAGGTCCAGGCTTGTTTAGAGTCCTCTGTCTGTTGCTGAGTGGATGATGGAAAAGGTTTATTATTGCTAAACCTGTTTCTTCCACCATTATTAAAGCCTTGTTGAGGCTTTTGATTCTTCCATGAGAAATTTGGATGATTTCTCCATGATGAGTTATAGGTGTTTCCATAAGGTTCACCTAAGTAATTCACCTCTGCTATTGCAGGGTTCTCAGGATCATAAGCTTCTTCTTCAGAAGATGCCTCTTGAGTACTGTTGGATACAGCTTGCATTCCATGCAGACTCTGAGAGATCATATTGACTTGCTGAGTCAATATTTTATTCTGAGCCAATATGGCATTCAGAGTATCAATCTCAAGAACTCCCTTCTTCATAGGCGTCCCATTATTCACAGGATTCCTTTCAAAAGTGTACATGAACTGGTTATTAGCAACCATGTCAATGAGTTCTTGAGCTTCTGCAGGCGTTTTCTTTAGGTTAATGGATCCACCTGCAGAAGTGTCCAGTGACATCTTTGATAGCTCAGATAAACCATCATAGAATATATCCAGGATGGTCCATTCTGAAAGCATGTCAGAAGGACACTTTTTGGTCAACTGTTTGTATCTTTCCCAAGCTTCATAGAGGGATTCACCTTCTTTCTGTCTAAAGGTTTGAACATCAGCTCTAAGCTTGCTCAGCTTTTGAGGAGGAAAGTACTTGGCTAAGAAAGCCGTGACCAGCTTATCCCAAGAGTTCAGGCTGTCTTTGGGTTGAGAATCCAACCATAATCTAGCTCTGTCTCTTATAGCAAAAGGGAAAAGCATGAGCCTGTAGACTTCAGGATCTACTCCATTAGTCTTAACAGTATCACATATCTGCAAAAATTCAGTTAAGAACTGAAAAGGATCTTCAGATGGAAGTCCATGAAACTTGCAGTTCTGCTGCATCAGAGAAACTAATTGAGGTTTCAGCTCAAAGTTGTTTGCTCCAATGGCAGGAATGGAGATGCTTCTTCCATGTAAATTGGAATTAGGTACAGTAAAGTCACCAAGCATCCTCCTTGCATTATTATTATTTTCGGCTGTCATCTCCTCTTCCTGTTTGAAAATTTCTGCAAGGTTATCTCTGGATTGTTGTAATTTAGCTTTTCTTAGTTTTCTCTTCAGAGTCCTTTCAGGTTCTGGATCTGCTTCAACAAGAATATTCTTGTCCTTGCTCCTGCTCATATGACAAAGAAGAGGGCACAGAAAAAAATAATAATAATAATATGGATCCTTTATACCACAGTATAGGGGTCCCTTTGTGAGTGGAAGGAAAGAGGGAGACAAAGAATGTGATGTAAAGAAAGAAACACAACTGTGAGGAGGGCTGAGATGTGAGATGAGATGTTAGTAAATGAATAAATAAATAGAATAAGATGGGAGAGGGAGAATTTTCGAAAATAACTTTTGAAAAAGATTTAGTGATTTTCGAAAATAGTTTTTGAAAAAGGTTAGTATTTTTTTTCGAAAAATGTTTTTTTTTTTAAAATCAAAAATAAAAATAATCAGTTAATAAAAAAGAAATTTTTGAAAAAGAGGGGATATATTTTCGAAAATTAGAGAGAGAGAGAGTTAGTTAGGTGGTTTTGAAAAAGTTAAGAAACAAACAAAAAGTTAGTTAGTTAGTTGAAACAAATTTTGAAAAGATAAGAAGTTAGGAGGTTAGAAAAGATATTCTGAAACCAACTTTTTGAAAAAGGTAAGATAAGAAGATATTTTAGAAATTAGTTTTGAAAAAGATTTGATTTTTAAAATCTCAATTAATGACTTGATTCATAAGGAATCACAAGATATGATTCTAGAACTTAAAGTTTGAATCTTTCTTAACAAGCAAGTAACAAACTTCAAATTTTTGAATCAAAACATTAATTGATTATGTTATTTTCGAAAATTTGATATAAAAATAAGAAAAAGATTTTTGAAAAATATTTTTGGAATTTTCGAAAATAACTAAGAATTTTGAAAAAGATTTGATTTTTGAAAAAGATTTTGAAAAAGATAAGATTTTCAAATTGAAAATTTGATTTGACTCATAAGAAACAACTTGATTTTAAAAATTTTTGAAAGAGTCAACTCAAATTTTCGAATTTATGAGAGAAAAGAGGGAAAGATATTTTTTTGATTTTTGAAATTTTTATGATGAGAGAGAAAAACACTAAAAAGATGCAATGCATGAAATTTTTAGATCAAAACATGTGATGCATGCAAGAATGCTATGAATGTCAAGATGTACACCAAGAACACTATGAATGTCAAGATGAACATCATAGATACAATTTTGAAAAATTTTTAATGCAAAGAAAACATGCAAGACACCAAACTTAGAATTCTTTAATGCTTACGCACTAAGAATTCAAGGATGCATATGAAAAACACCATACAACACAAAACAAAAAATCATCAAGATCAAACAAGAAGACTTACCAAGAACAACTTGAAGATCATGAAGAACACTATGAATGCATGAAATTTTCGAAAAATGCAAGATGCACATGCAAATGACACCAAACTTATGACATGACTCATAACTCAAACAAGAAACACAAAAAATGTTTTTGATTTTTATGATTTTCTAATTTTTTTGGATTTTTTCGAAATTTATATGAAAAAGAAAAATAAGGATTCCAAAATTTTTAATATGAATTCCAGGAATCTTGCATTCTTAGTCTAAAGCTTCAGTCCAGGAATTAGACATGGCTCACTAGCCAGCCAAGCTTTCAATGAAAGCTTCGGTCCAAAACACTAGACATCGTCAATGGCCAGCCAAGCTTCAGCAGGTGAATCAGAAACAGCAGCAGGTGGATTAGCAACAACTAGCTTGCTCTTGATAACAAATTGCTGCCTTAGTCCAAATAAATTTAGACATGGCTTTATAGCCAGCCAGGCTTCACATGCTTCATGAAACTCTAGAATTCATTCTTAAAAATTTTGAATAAAATTTTTGAAAACATTTTTTTTTTTGAAAACAGAAGAGAAAATTTTAGAAATATTTTTGAAAAATTTTTGAAAATAAAATAAAAAGAAAATTACCTAATCTGAGCAACAAGATGAACCGTCAGTTGTCCAAACTAAAACAATCCCCGGCAACGGCGCCAAAAACTTGGTACGCGGAATCGTGATTACACTTTAAGTATGTAAAATTCATCGCTCTTCCTTTCCCTGGTAATGGCACCAAAAACATGATGCCAAGACCATGGTTCACAACTCCGTGTAACTGACCAGCAAGTGCACTGGGTCGTCCAAGTAATACCTTACGTGAGTAAGGGTCGAATCCCACGAAGATTGTCGGTATGAAGCAAGCTATGGTCACCTTATAAATCTCAGTCAGGCAGATATAAAATAGTATAGAGTTTTCGAAATTAATTAATAAAAGTAAAGATAGAAATACTTATGTAAATCATTGGTGAGAGTTTCAGATAAGCGTATGGAGATGCATTCGTCCCTCTGAACCTCTGCTTTCCTGCTATCTTCATCCAATCAGTCTTACTCCTTTCCATGGCTGGCTTTATGTGATACATCACCACTGTCAATGGCTACTTTCGGTCATCTCTCGGGAAAATGATCCAATGCCCTGTCACGGCACGGCTAATCGTCTGGAGGCATCACCCTTGTCAATGGTTTCATCTTATCCTCTCAGTGAAAATGGTCAACGCACCCTGTCACGGCACGGCTATTCATCTGTCGGTTCTTGATCATGCTGGAATAGGATTTACTATCCTTTTGCGTCTGTCACTAACGCCCCGCAATCGCGAGTTTGGAGCTCGTCACAGTCATTCATTCATTGAATCCTACTCGGAATACCACAGACAAGGTTTAGACTTTCCGGATTCTCTTGAATGCCGCCATCATTCTAGCTTACGCCACGAAGATTCTGATTAAGAGATCTAAGAGATACTCATTCAGTCGAAGGTAGAACGGAAGTGGTTGTCAGGCACGCGTTCATAGGGAATGATGATGATTGTCACATTCATCACATTCAGATTGAAGTACGAATGGGTATCTTAGAAGCGAAACAAGATGAATTGAATAGAAAATAGTAGTACTTTGCATTAATCTTTGAGGAACAGCAGAGCTCCACACCTTAATCTATGGAGTGTAGAAACTCTACCGTTAAAAATACATAAGTGAAAGGTCCAGGCATGGCCATACAACTGATCAAAGATGGTTAATACAATAGCAAAAGGTACTATTTATAATAAACTAGCTACTAGGGTTTACAGAAGTAAGTAATTGATGCATAAATCCACTTCTGGGGCCCACTTGGTGTGTGCTTGGGCTGAGCTTGAGTGTTGCACGTGTAGAGGTCCTTTTGTGGAGTTGAACGCCAGCTTTTGTGCCAGTTTGGGCGTTCAACTCTGGTTTTGGCTCCATTTCTGGCGCTGGACGCCAGATTTGGGCAGAGAGCTGGCGTTGAACGCCAGTTTGTGTCATCTATTCTTGGCCAAAGTATGGACTATTATACATTTCTGGAAAGCCCTGGATGTCTACTTTCCAACGCAATTAGAATCGCGCCATTTCGAGTTCTGTAGCTCCAGATAACCCACTTTGAGTGCAGGGAGGTCAGAATCCAACAGCATCAGCAGTCCTTCTTCAACCTCTGAATCTGATTTCTGCTCAAGTCCCTCAATTTCAGCCAGAAAAAACCTGAAATCACAGAAAAACACACAAACTCATAGTAAAGTCTAGAAATGTGAATTTAACATAAAAACTAATGAAAACATCCCTAAAAGTAACTAGATTCTACTAAAAACAATGCCAAAAAGCGTATAAATTATCCGCTCATCAGCTACATCCCATCCTCTCTGTGAAAATGGTCCAATGCGCTGTCACTGCATGGCTAATCATCTGGCGGTTCTCGATCATGCTGGAATAGGATTTACTATCCTTTTGCGTCTGTCACTACGCCCAGCACTCGCGAGTTTGAAGCTCGTCACAGCCATCCTTTCCCAGATCCTACTCGGAATACCACAAACAAGGTTTAGACTTTTCGGATCTCAAGAATAGCCATCCATCGGTTCTAACTTATACCACGAAGATTTTAATATCTCGGACTCGGTCCTCTGTATTAGATATCTAAGAGATACTCATTCTATCTTGTTGCATGTAGAACGGAAGTGTTTGTCAGGCACGCGTTCATAGTTGAGAATGATGATGAGCGTCACATAATCATGACATTCATCATGTTCTTGGGTGCGAATGGATATCTTAGAGAAGGAATAAGCTTGAATTGAATAGAAAAATAGTAGTAGTTTGTATTAATTCATGAGGAACAGCAGAGCTTCACACCTTAATCTATGGAGTGTAGAAACTCTACCGTTGAAAATACATAAGTGATAAGGTCCAGGCATGGCCGAATGGCCAGCCCCCATGATCTAAGAACTAAATGTCCACAGATGTAAATACAATAGTAAAAAGTCCTATTTATACTAAACTAGTTACTAGGGTTTACAGAAATGAGTAAATGATGCAGAAATCCACTTCCGGGGCCCACTTGGTGTGTGCTTGGGCTGAACATTGAGCTTTACACGTGTAGAGGTCTTTCTTGGAGTTGAACGCCAGTTTGTAACCTGTTTCTGGCGTTTAACTCCACTTTGCAACCTGTTTCTGACGTTTGACTCCAGAATGCAGCATGGAACTGGTGTTCAACGCCAGTTTATATCATCTATCCTTAACCAAAGTATGGACTATTATATATTTCTGGAAAGATCTGGATGTCTACTTTCCAACGCAATTGAGAGTGCGCCATTTGGAGTTTTATAGCTCCAGAAAATCCACTTTGAGTGCAGGGAGGTCAGAATCCAACAACATCTACAGTCCTTCTTCAACATCTGAATCTGATTTTTGCTCAAGTCCCTCAATTTCAGCCAGAAATTACCTGAAATTACAGAAAAACACACAAACTCATAGTAAAGTCCAGAAATGTGAATTTTAATTAAAAACTAATAAAAATATACTAAAAACTAACTAAATTATACTGAAAACTATGTAAAAACAATGCCAAAAAGCGTATAAATTATCCGCTCATCAATTCTCTTCCTCTTTGTTCTTACTTCTACACTCTTCACTCTTTGTTTTGAATCTTGGATTGAGAATTGAAGGAATTCTATTTCATTCTTGATCTGATATCTCTCTTTGTTTACTTTCTGCATAATTTCAAGGAATTGTGATTTAGATTTAAGTTTTCTTTACTGCTTTTATCTCTATTTCTTCTGCAATTTTTCTCTGTTGGATCAAGGAAGAAATTGAGATCTAGACTTGTTTTCTAGTTTCATTCAACCCCTGAGATCTTAAACTTCTCTTTTAGATTTTACAATTGAGTTGAATTCACTTTCTGTATTGCTTCTTCAAGTGATTTTTCTTTTCTGTTTGAGATCTGCTGCATTTCAATTCATCTTTTACTTCTCTTGATTGCTATTTACATTTTCTTGTTTAATTTCTGAGATCCCAGCTCCCAAACCCCTTTACTATTCAAGCAATTTACATTTCTTGCACTCTAAGCTTCAGCTATTTACATTTCTTGCAATTTAAGCTTCTGTCATTTACATTACTTACACTTTAAGATTTAGCTCCTTTATTTCTTCTCCACTTTAATTTACCCTCTCCCTTTAAATTTGATGCAATTTAGCTTTTGTTGAATACAAATCACTCAAATCAAAACTTGTTTGCTTGACTAAATCAACCACCTAACTAAAATTGCTCAATCCTTCAATCCCTGTGGGATCGACCTCACTCATGTGAGTTATTATTACTTGATGCGACCCAGTACACTTGCCGGTGAGTTTTGTGTTGGATCATTTTTCACACATCAAGTTTTTGGCACCGTTGCCGAGGATTGATTAGATTAACAATGATTATGTAAGGTGGTGGTCTAGATTAAGCACTTTTTCTTTATATTTTTTGTTTATTTCCTTTATTTTTTAACTAGCACACTAACCATTTGAGACTTTGTCTCTACTAACTCTCACTGCACTTAAGCTACAGAGTGCTCCTGTGTTTCTTGTTGTTTTGGTTTTATGACAGAAGCAAGGAGGGAGACCCCTACTTTCTGTGAAGCTGACGAAAGAACTCTTCGAAGGATAAGAAGAGAAGCAAGAGGGAAAGGAATTGTTGGAGAAGAAGAACTTTTTGAAGAAAAATTTCATGAAATGGAGGAACACCCAACAAATCCAACAAATCCATCAGTAGGAATGGCCAACAACAATGGTCAACCACAAAGGAGAGTATTGGCTTCATACACATTAGCTAATCCAAGGCATTGTAGGAGTAGCATCCTTACCCCAAATGTCAATGCAAATAACTTTGAATTGAAGCCCCAGCTCATCACATTGGTACAGAACAATTGCTCAGATGGAGAAAGCCCTTTGGAAGATCCAAACCAACACTTATCTACCTTTCTGAGGATTTGTGATACAGTGAAATCTAATGGTGTGCATCCAGAAACATATAAATTACTGCTGTTCCCATTCTCATTGAGGGATAAAGCTGCTCAATGGCTTAAAACCTTTCCACAAGGAAGCATCACTAGCTGGGAGGATCTAGTGAATAAATTCTTGGCCATGTTCTACCCACCTTAAAGGATCATCAGGCTCAAGACTGAGGTGCAAACTTTCACACAGATGGATGCAGAATCTCTCTATGAGGCATCGGAAAGGTACAAGGCCCTGATTAGAAAATGTCCCCCTGAAATGTTCAATGAGTGGGTGACGATCGGTTTTTCTATCGGTAAAGAAATATAAAAAGTATGTTCGAGTTGTAATTAGTTATAATTGAAGGCCTTCCTATGAATGGATATATTTCCCCACTTTATAACCTCTAATCTATACTTTCTGGACTTGGATCTAGGCCAAAAAGGGTTTTCAAAAATCACTGGGAGCGTTTTCTGCAGTTTCTGGTGCGTGGCGTCTGTCACGCGTCCGCGTGGGTCACGCGGTCGCGTCATCTGGGAGTTTTTCTTGTCACGTGTTCACTTCGGTCACGCGCATGCGTCATCTGTGTTCCGCTTAAGGCGCGTGTCCACGTTAGTCACGCGTTCGCGTCACTGCCTTTTCGCGCTAGGCATGCGGCCGCGTCGTCCATGCGTTCGCGTCGCTGCCAGTTTCTTCAAAAACTCCATTTTGTGCTTTCTTTCCATTTTTGTATGTTTTCTTTCCATCCTTTAAGTCATTCCTACCTTAGAAGATCTGAAACTACTCAACACACAAATAACGGCATCGAATGGTAATAAAAGGTAATTAAAATAATTATTTTTAAAGCATAGGAAACATGTTTTTCACATATATCACATAATAAGGAAGGGAAAGTAAAACCATGCAATTTACATGAATAAGTGGGTGAAGGGTTGAATAAATCATTTAAATTAAGAACAATATATATCATAAAATATGGGTTTATCAACCTCCCCACACTTAAACAATAGCATGTCCTCATGCTAAATCCAAGATAAAGAGTAAGGTAAGGTTAAAGTGGTGGAATCTCATGCAATTCAATCTATTCTAAATGCAACTACCTAAATGAATCATGCAATTCTAATTGTTATTCACTTGTATATAAAACTTACATGTAGTTAAATTAATTCATATCCTCAAGGAATCATATATGCATAGCCAAACCCTAGATAATGTTAAAGCACTTTTACAATTGAGATGGGTAAAAATATTTCACAAACTTGTAAGACAATTAACAATTTAAGCAGAGATATATGGTGATGAGCTATTGAACCCTCACTGGATTTTGTGTTTACTCTCTAGTCACTCATTGTTTATTGGGTTAATCACTCTATTCTTCTTTTTATCCTTACTTTCTATAACTTTGTTCTTCATCTAACCAATCAACAATTATAGAATACAGACATACAAAAATCATGAGGTCTTTTTCAAGGTTGAATGGGGCCAAGGTAAAGGTAAGGGTATACGTATAAGGCTAGGTGAGCTAATAAGTGAATCCTTGATTAGTCTAAGATCTCACCTAACAAACATATTTTATAAACCAAAGTTTCTTAACCTATTTGCCCAAATTTTTCCACTTTGTAGTGCAAACTCATGCATTAAATTTAACTTTGTCTCATGTGCATTGATTCTTTTTATTTTGCAATAGAGGAATTTTTGTATCCCCTTTAAATATAAATTATATATATATATATATATATTATTTTGAAACATCTTATCCCTTTTTAAATTCCTACTTTGTTTCTATCATCCCATGTTCCCATAAAAATTCCCCACACTTAAGCAATACATAATTTCTATCTTAAGCTAACCAAGGATTTAACTTGGGATTTTTATTTTTTCTTTCTGCTTAAGGCTAGTAATGTGGTTTATAGAGCAAGAGGGGATTAAGAAGCTCAAGGGGGCTAACAAGGGTGATGTAAAAGGTAGGCTAATTTGGGAATAGTGAGGAAAAATTCCAATGATGGCCTCAATCACTTTCTTGGTATGTATCTATATTCTATAGTTGGACATATAGATTAAAACAAAGTAAAGAACACCAGAATGAAAAAGAAGGGCAAAACACACAGGAATAAAAATTATGGTTTGAATGTAACCATACAATTAAGCTCAAAACTCACAGGCTGTGTTCTCTAGCTCAAAAAGCATATATCAGTTGTACATGTCATGCAAGTAAAAATTAAGAGTTCTCATTATTCTCAATGTAAAATTTTTTGGGTGGCTTTAAAGTTTTAGTGTTGTTCCTTGATGAAATGTTGTTAACTAACTAACATGTAATGCTATATATACAAGGTGTGTGGATTGTTTTGATTTACTAGAGTTTCTAGTTTACTTCCTTTTATTTTCAATTTAAACCAAACTATCATATGCTAAAAGGGTAAACTATACTAATGAATCCACATTTTCTATAACTAATAAGTTAGAATTGTAACTAAACTAACTTGCTAAGGTATAAACTGATGACATGTCACCATGTCATGTTTTTCTATGCTTATTCATACAAGAAATTGATGATTTGTGCTTGAATAATGAATTCTTTTGTACTTAAATGGTATATTTCCTTGATCTTTTGATTTTATAAATTTTGTAGGAAATAAGAAGAAAAATAAGAAAAAAACACAAAATAAGCTAAAAAGGAAAAAAAAAAAGAGCTTTGGGGCACACTTTGAAATTGGAGCACACATTGGAGCCTTAGGCCACGCTTTTAAAAGCGTGGCCCATGACCAAATTTAAGGAGATTGGCAATCAGCACACAAAGCTCCGCTCTTGCCAAGAGCGGAGCATTATCGTGATGCAATTTCAACTTGGAAGCAAGAATTTTCACTAAGTTAAGCTTGGGCGCTCATAGCATGATTATGCCTCTTTCCAAGGGCTATAACCTGAGCTACAGATGTCTGATTGATGTGCTTCTAGTTGCGTTGGAAAGCTGACATTCAGAGATTTTCAACGATATATAGCAATCCATATTTGGCACAAAATTGAGGTAAGAGTGAAAGGCATCTTTAAGGACCAAAAACAAGCAAAAATATACCAAAGTGCAACCACCAAGGTTCGAAGTTGGAACCTCACTCCAAAGCAAAGTAGCGCTCTACATAATTATTGTGCTCCGCTCTCTTGGAGAGCATTGTCGTGCTCTCTCCAAGAAAAATTCAAAGGAAAATGTTTGCTACTGAAGCCACAATGATTTGAACTTGGGACCTCACCCAAGCAAAAGGAGTGCTACGCTCTTGCCAAGAGCAGAGCGCTACTCTCCTTTTTGACACGGCCCAGGGAAGCATGTCACGCACAATTTGGCACGGTCAAGGGGCTTGGTGTGCACAAGGCAACACAAGCAAGCCACAATGCTCCGCTCTCACCAGGAGCAGAGCACTCTACTGGGAGCAAGCAACCCATGGGCCAAAATTCAACCAAAATTCCATGTAAATTCAATTCCTCACCAAATTCAATCAAGGCCAACAAAACCCATCTCTCTTCAAATCCAAAGCAAGCAAAGCCCACATCATCACTCAAAGGCACAAGAACAAGCTAGAATTAGAATTTTTATTTAATTTGTTTTTCATTTCAATTTTATTTTATTTTGTAAAAAGTCTATATAAAGGCATAGGAGGCTGGCTCTACTAGAGCATTAGAAAGTAGAATAGAGAACTCTCTCTCTTAGTTTTCCTTTTTTTAAATTTGAGTTTTAGATTGAGAGTGAAGGAATTCTGTTTCATTCTTGATCTGAAGCTTCTCTTTGTTCTTCTCCTGCATAATCTTAGTGAATTGAGAATTAAACCTGAGTTTTCATTTACTGCTTCATATTTCTTTCTTCTGAAATATTATTTTCTACTGGATCAAGGAAGGCGTTGAGATCTAGACTTATTTTCTAGTCTCATTGATCCCCTGAGATCTTCACTTGTCTTTTTGGATTTTGCAATTAAGTTGAGATATCTTGCTGTTTTAAATTTTTCAAGCAATTTCCCTTTTCTGTTTAGATCTATTGCATGTTATTGCATCTTTTACTTCTCTGTTTGATTTCTATTTACACTTTCTTGTTTGATTTCTTTAATTCCCAGCACCCAACTTCCTTTATTCTTCCTGCAATTTAAATTTCCAGCTGCTTGTTCTTTTTCAATTGCTTGAGCTATTGCTTTCTTTAATTTCCTTGCACCCAATTCCATTTACATTTAATGCAATTTACATTTCTTGCTATTTAAGATTCTGTCAATTTACCTTTCTTGCACTTTAAGTTTCTGCACATTTACTTTCTTTAATTTATAATTCCTTGTCATTTACATTCTATTGCTTCAAGTCTCACCCAATTTCACTTAAATGTTAGCTTGACTAAACTAATCACCCACTAAAGTTGTTTGATCCATCAATTCCTGTGGGATCGACCTCACTCTAAGTGAGTTTTACTAGTTGATGCGACCCGGTACACTTGCCGGCTAGATTTGTGTGTTTGGAAATTTGTTTTTCCACAAAAACACCATCATAAACTAAAGTGCAACATGCTGAAATAGAGTAAAAATATAGCAAAAGAACAGTGTGCAAGTACTAAAAAATAAAAACAAAGATAAAAATACAGAAAAATAAATAAAATAAGATAAAAAGAGTCTGTAGTGGTTCACCAAAAAGATATGCCAGGGATGGCTACCTCCCCACACTTAAAATAAAGCATCATCCCCGATGCTCACTCAAGCTGGGTGTGAAGGGGTGTCATCACCGGAAGGATGGGCTGCTGGAGTCTCTGTTGTAGCCTGAGGGTCTGCAGACAAGTTGAGGGTAGGAGGATCTGTCTGCTGCAGTGGAGGCTCTGACTGGATAGGAATCTCTGTATCTGCGGCCTGTATCTAGTGTGGCTCCTCCTGCTGTAGCGCAGCCTGCTCTGAGCCTGCCTGCTCAGCCTCTCTCTATGGATGGTCTCCTCCTCAGGCTCGTCTGCCTCCTCCTCAAATGGTGTGTCAAGCTCGGAGGGGAAGTCGCCGTCAGATCGGATCATCAACTTGAGGTGCTCATAGCGTCGGTTGTTGCGACGCTCAGATCTCTCATATCGCCGCCAGTTACGGCGCTCTATCTGGTCTAACTGCTGAAATAAGCGGTGCATGAGGTGGTAAACGGGCTTTGAGGCAGGTGGAGGTGCAGTGGGTGGGGCTGGTGCAGTAGTAGAAGAAGAAAGGGCAGCTGAAGGCGTGGCTGTCTCATCAGAAGCGGTAAGGAATGAAGGTTTGTAGCCTAAAGCCTGAAATTTCCTGATGTAAGGGATAATCTTCTTGCAAATTGCTAGAGAGTTTGTTCACCAGTGTAATAAATGCCAAAGAGCTGGAGGATTGACAAGAAGGAATGAGATGCCTCAAAATTTCATTCTTGAAGTGGAGCTGTTTGATCTTTGGGGCATAGATTTCATGGGGCCCTTCCCTCCTTATTACTCCTTCAAATACATTTTGGTAGCAGTGGAGTATGTCTCAAAGTGGGTGGAAGCAATAGCCACAACCACATGTGATGCACAAATTGTTCTTCAATTCCTAAAGAAGCACATTTTCACTAGATATGTAGTGCCTAAGGGACTTGTCAGTGATGGTGGTGGTCATTTTTGTAACAAGCAGATGGAAAAACTCCTTCACAAATATGGAGTGATTCATAAAGTAGCCACACCATACCACCCTCAGACCAATGGCCAGGCTGAGCTTGCAAATAGGGAATTGAAGAGAATTTTAGAGAAGACTGTGGGAGCTACTAGAAAAGATTGGGCCAGAAAGCTAGAATATGCACTCTGGACATACAGGACAACATTCAAAACTCCTATTGGAAAATCCCCTTTTCAGCTGCTATATGGCAAATCTTGTCACCTCCTTGTAGAGCTTGAGCATAAAGCTTTCTGGGCAAATAAACTCCTCAACCTTGATTCTCAGGCAGCAGGAGAGAAGAGACTACTGCAACTAAATAAGTTGGATGAGTTTAGCTAGAAGCTTATGACAATGCTAAGATATACAAGGAAAAGGTCAAGAGGTGGCATGACAAAAAGATCTCAAGGAAGGAGTTCAAACCAGGACAGCAAGTACTCCTATATAACTCCAGGCTCAAAATTTTCCCTGGCAAGCTCAAATCCAAATGGACTGGCCCTTACTTGGTGACAAAGGTTCTCCCTTATAGAAGCCTTAAATTGTTAGATGAAGCAACAAAAAGCCAGTTCACAGCAAATGGGCACAGAGCAAAGCCTTACTTGGGAGGTCAATGGGACAAGGAAAAAGAGGTTCAGAACCTGAGCTGAGCAAGAATGAAGAATGTCAAGCTAGTGACAATAAAGAAGCGCTTATTGGGAGGCAACCCAACCTGAGGTAGTTTTCTTTTCATAATCTATTTCAATAAAAAGGTTGAGTGGTTTTATCCATATTGTAAAGAGCTAAGTTTGGTGTTACACACTAAAACAATTTAAGGAAGAGTGAAGGATTCTAAGTTTGGTGTTCCACCAAAAATCTCGTTTAAAAACACATCCTCACATTCTGCATAAAAGAATTACTAGCTCCAAGTAATCAGATAAACCATTGAACCATTATCTGTTCTCTAGTTTTTAGATATATTACCTTTAGCAAAGACAGAAGGGTTTCACGTATGGTTAATTTGATGCACGAGAAACATTGGCAAGGGACTAAGTTTGGTGTTCACACACCAAAGTAAGTTCAAAAGTCCACAAATAATTTTTGCATACTAACCAGTTGCCTAAGGGCTTGAGAAGCAAGCAACTTTTGAGGATTATGCAGGAAAATATTCAAGTGAAGGGAATCTGCATTATTGTCCAAAGGAAGTGCAACAAGGAGAAATAATGATGATAGAAGGAAAGATAGGAGACATTCCCAAAAGGTTGTATTGAATACTTAATCCTTGTTGCTGTAAAATGCTTTAATTTAGAGATTCTTATATGTCATGCTAAGGTGTACAATTAAGTAAGAATTGCTTGAATCTGCATAGTTTCTATCATCCATCATTAACTTGAATTTTGTTTTATATCCCTGCTTCTTGAATAAAAGAAAAGTGGTTGGATTAGGGAATGAATGTCCAATGTTGCAGAAGTTAGGATGAAAGTTAGTGGTGGTCTTTATTTGATTTAATTGTTAGCTCATAAAACAAAAAGCTGCATAATAACATGATCCTTTAAAGTTTGAGTTAGTTTGCTGCTATAATCTATCAATTAATGAAAATTCCCTTGAGAATGAATCAAAACAAAAAGAAAAGAAAGAGAAAAGCCAAGAATTGGCAAAAGAACAAAAAATAAGGCTAGACACCAATAGCTTGGACCCTAGGACATATGCCTGTGGTGTTCTTGTACTAGGATATGCTTGGACAAGTAGGTTGTGAGGAGTATTTTGAAACTTGGCCACTTAGATCAACTGATTTGGGATTGCCAACTGAAAGTCCACCATCAAGAGCTACCTAGTTACAAAACATTTAGTAATCCAAAGAGATGCTGGGCATCAATGCTCCTAGGAAGAAATTGTAAGCCATGTGTCTGTGGTGAAGAAATGTTGAGCAAAAATTAAGCCAAGAGGCTGCTGCAACATTTGCCACCAAGCCTTCATTAAGTAATAAGCTTTCTAAGCAAAATAAAGAAGGAAAAACCAGCAAGGGATCAAGCAAAAGTAAGACAGTATAGCAGCAAGTCTAGTGAACCTTTGAAGGAACATTTCTTATATGTTAGCAAGTAATAAATGAGCTACATTTGTCTGCATAAAACCCCATGAACCAAGTTTAATTATCTGCTAAATAAGGACATGCATACTTCTCTGTTTCATTTCATTTTCTCTTATATTTAGTGCTTGCTTGGGGACAAGCAAGGTTTAAGTTTGGTATTATGATGACAAGTCATCTTATGCTAGCTTTTCAAGCATTTTTCAGTTGTTTCATTAGGTTTTATGCACTTTCTTGTATTATAAGTAAGTGATTTGGAGTGGAATTGCATGGTTTTGTTGAATCAATCAACCATCCCTTATTTGACACTAAATCATGAGGTTTAAGCTAAAATTAATTGATTTTTGAATGAATTTTAAACCTTGTGATTTGGTGATACTTTGATTGGTTGTTTTGATTAATTGTAGGTGAAGAAAAGAAATAAACAAGGAAAGCGTGGCCTAAGGAAGAAGAAAAGCGTGGCACATCAAGAAACCAATGAGCAGCGCTCTCTTAATTTGCACAGCGCTCTCTATTTGAGCGCTACTCAAATCCAAGAAAGCAAAGAACAAGGAATGCTGCGCTGCATGACTTAACCGAGCGCTACAAGGAACTAAGGAAACAAGGCAAAAAAGCATAGCGCTCGGTTAACTCAGTTAACCTTTTCGGGCTCCTCCTCAAAGAAAAACAAAGTGGAAAACCAAGGAGTGGAGGCCACAAGGTTAGAACCAAGTACTTGAGGCATGAGGAGAAGCGCTACTACAAGGCCTAGGCAAGGAAAAATAAGCCAAAATGGTTTGGCAAGGATTCGAACTGTGTACATGGAGGAACCAAGAGGAGCGTTACCCTTGAAGGAATTGTTCTGAAATGGCCCCAGCAAGACTCGAACACGGGAGCTCCACCAAAAACAAAGGGATGTTGTGCTCCTTTACTCAACTGAGCGCTACCCTTTTGTTTTGTCAAGGAAATGAGCACCAATTTGGCAAGGACAAGGCTCGAAGGGAAGCCTCATTCCTTCACAAAGGGCGATGCGCTCTCTCACACAACTGAGCGCTATGAGGGCGGCCCAAGGAGCTTGTCACACAAAGGGAGTGCTGCGCTCCCTTAGTTAACCGAGCATGACCCTGGGAGTTGCACCATTACCCAAAATTCAATTAAAAATCAAATTGGATTCAATTCTTCACCAAATTGAAAGGCCCACTCCAAATTCTGAAATCCAAAAATAGGAAGTGTATAAATGGAAGTTAGTTTGATTTAGAGAGGACTTTTTTTATCTTTTTAAGATTTTTACTTTTCATTTTTTGGAGCTCATTTTAGATTTTAGTTTTAGGTTTGGGAATTGGGATAGAAAATTGAATTCTCTTCCTCTTTGTTCTTACTTCTACAATCTTCACTCTTTGTTTTGAATCTTGGATTGAGAATTGAAGGAATTCTGTTTCATTCTTGATCTGAGATCTCTCTTTGTTTACTTTCTGCATAATTTCAAGGAATTGGGATTTGGATCTAAGTTTTCTTTACTGCTTTCATCTCTATTTCTTCTGCAATTATTCTCTGTTGGATCAAGGAAGGAATTGAGATCTAGACTTGTTTTCTAGTTTCATTCAACCCCTGAGATCTTAAACTTCTCTTTTAGATTTTACAATTGAGTTGAATTCACTTTCTGTATTGCTTCTTCAAGTGATTTTTCTTTTCTGTTTGAGATCTGTTGCATTTCAATTCATCTTTTACTTCTCTTGATTGATATTTACATTCTCTTGTTTAATTTCTGAGATCCCAGCTCCCAAACCCCTTTACTATTCAAGCAATTTACATTTCTTGCACTCTAAACTTCAGCTATTTACATTTCTTACAATTTAAGCTTCTGTCATTTACATTACTTGCACTTTAAGATTTAGCTCATTTACTTCTTCTCCACTTTAATTTACTATCGATTCTCCCTCTCCCTTTAAATTTCATGCAATTTAGCTTTTGTTGAATACAAATCACTCAAATCAAAACTTGTTTGCTTGACTAAATCAACCACCTAACTAAAATTGCTCAATCCTTCAATCCCTGTGGGATCGACCTCACTCATGTGAGTTATTATTACTTGATGCGACCCGGTACACTTGCCGGTGAGTTTTTTGCTGGATCGTTCTCCACACATCAATATGTAGTATGCATAATTCAAAATGCAGATGCTGATGCAAACATTATGAATGAACGTTAAGAAAAATAGGATAAAATAAAACTAAGAATAAAACAAAACTAAATAAAACTAAGAATAAAAATATAATAAAATAAAACTAAGGATAAAAATAGAAGATAATACCATGGAGGGTTGTCTCCCAGCTAGCACTTTTAGTTAAAGTCCTTAAGTTGGATATTTGGTGAGCTCCATGTCATGGTGGCTTGTGCTTGAACTTGTAAATTTCTCAAGCTTTGATGGAGTTCTTCACAAGCTTTGAGCTCCCAAAGTCGATCCTCATATATGTCTGGATCCCAAATCTTGTTTCTGCACCCGTCTTCAAGTGGAACATGATGATTCCATCCGGGTGGTAAGCAATCTGAGTTCTCACTAAGGCATCCAAACAGCTTCCTAGACCCATTCATTCGAGCTCTACACCAACCCTTCCATTTAGACTTTGAGCTCCCAACCACAACGAACCTAGGATTGTGTTGCCAACCACTAACCATCTCCCTCTTACTCTTAAAGCCACAAAGAGCTCTAAGCTGACCATCTGTCTCAAGTAAACCATATTCAAGTGGGAAAGTAAAGGTCAAGGATAAGAATTTTACCCACTTGAATGTTGTATTGAATGGTAATGGCTTTGGGGGAGAGGTCTCCAACAGCTTTGGCAAGGTGATTTCCAGCTTCATTCCCTTGAGCTCTTCCTTGACAACTTCCACCTCTTTGCAAGCTTCTTCAATTTCAACATCTTCCTCTTGGTAGCTTTCTTCTAATTCAATCTCTTCTTCATTACTTACCAAGGGCATGGGAGGTTGTGCTTCTTCTTCTTTAATCTCCATCTCTTGATCAACCTCTTCAAAGTCTTCAACCATGATATACCTTGGATGTTGTAAACCCTCCTCAACATCAAATTCAAACATCTTGGAAGGAGGCTCTATGACTGGACTTTTCCATGGGGGTTCAGCATCTCCTAAGTCTGCAACCTCTTCTTCCTCTTCAATAATTACTGCTTTGTCCAGTTGTTTTAGTATAAAATCGTACTCCTCATTGATGATTCCCTTTCCATGACAACTCCCTTCAAATACTCCTTCATCTGCAAAGGTCTCTCCTATCTCCACATTTTGGGCCTCCTCTTGCTCTAAGATAAAATCAGACTCCTCCTTGATGTCTTCCTTTACTAATTCTTCAACCACTCCTTCGACTTCAAAGGTCTCTACTATCTCCACCTGTAGGGCCTCTTCTAGCTTCCTATGAAGTATGAATTTGCGAAGACGATCACTTTTTTCTTGTTCCTTGTCAATAGCATAGCTGGGATCATCTTGCTCTTGGATTGATGGATGTGGGTGCTCTTCCATGGAGGGTGGTGATGGGATGGGAAGATCATTATGTGGTTGAAAAGGAAGTGTACTAAAGCTTGAGGGTTGAATATTGGAGGTAGAGGGTTGGTTCATGCGGGATATAAGATTTTGGAGTGTAGAGGTGAAACCAATGATATTAGAGATGAGTGTGTTGTTATCCAATGGAGGTTGGGGTGGATGGGAGGGTTCATTTGTTGGGAGAAATGGCTCATAATATGGAGGTGGTTCTTCTTGATAAGGATATGAAGATGGTGAATATTGAGGTGGTGGTTCTGGGTGTGGTTGATGCCAGGGCATCTTGGCTAGTTTTACTAGCCATTTTTGGTATGCTTTAGGTTGGTTTCATGCATTTTCTTAGGAAATAAGAAAGTATTTGGTTGAAAATGCATTCATACCATGATTCAAGCAAATATTGTGAATTTTGAATGATTTCATGAGAATTATGCATGAATTGAATGATAAAATGGATGATGCATGATCTCATGAGTAAGAGCAAGACTTTGATGCACTTTGTTTGATTGATTTCAGGTAACAAGAAGCAGAGAAGAGCCACGTTAGTGGCTATGTTAGTGCCACTAACGTGGCCATTAACGTGGAGAAAAAGAGAAGCCCCAACGTTAGCGAGAAAGTTAATGGCATTAACTTTGAAGAAGGAGAGCATGGAACGTTAGTGGTAAAAGTAAACACCACTAACGTTAGCGAAGGGCAAGAAGACCCACGTTAGTTTCCACGTTAGTTACATTAATGTGGGAACTAACGTGGAAGGAAAGGAAAACTCCAACGTTAGTGGAAAAAGTGAACGCCACTAACGTTTGCGAAGCCAAGAACACCCACGTTAGTGGCCACGTTAGTGCCACTAACGTGGGCATTAACGTGGAAGAAAGGAGGCAGCTGTGAAAGTTAGTGGAAAAAGTGAACGCCACTAACGTTTGCGAAGCAAAGAAGGCCACGTTAGTGCCACTAACGTGGACACTAACGTGGGCAAAATCTCACCTGGCAGCCTGACCATGCCTTCTTCAAAAAAGAATAACTTGAGCCACAAAGCTCCAAATGAGGTGATTCTAGTGGCATTGAAAAGTAGGATTCCAGAGCATTCCAAGCATATATAGCACTACATGGTGGACACTAAATTTGAGGGAGAAAACCTGCCCCGAAAGTGCAAAGATGAACATGGTATCAACCTGTAGTAAGGCCAGCTAACCTCTTCACCTTCCAAGAAGTGTAACTCGAGCTGTAGAGCTCCAAATGATGCGCTTCTAAAGATGTTGGAAAGTAGACATCCAGGGCTTTCCAACAATATATAATATTATGGGGTGGACATTAAGTTTGAGCTCCAGAACCTGGCAATACTAATCCCATAAACGCGGACGTTATTGGCACTCACTTTTGCCAATAACGCCAGCGACTATGCCAGCGACCCTGTCCCCTTCAAAGGAGCATAACTTGAGTTACAGAGGTCCAATTGAGATGATTCTAGTTGCTTTAGAAGCTGACATTTAGAGCTTTCCAACGATATATAATACTCTATAGTGGGCATGAAATTAAAGCATAAACAAGACACATCTTTTAAGCCCCAAAAACACCAACTGGGTAGCAATTGTGACGTTAGCCACACTAACTTCATCACTAACGCCACACTTGTAGTGTTAGTGTGGCTAATGGTAGCACTAACATTAGCACCTGGACCTCAACTTGATTCACTTCTCTTTCATGGACCACACAACCTCAAGCAAGCAAGCCCACAAGTGTCAACCAATCAAGGCCACAAGAAGCATCTAGAATAGGAATTTTCATTTAATTGTAATTTTCTTTTAATTTCATTTCATTTTTTAATTTAGGAGAGCCTATATAAAGGCCTTAGTTTTTACTTTGAAATGATTCTGGAATTCAGAATTGGAGGGGGGATTCTGTATTGGGGTCTTCGGACTCCCTCCCCTCACGCACTTTTCTTTCTTTTTCTTTCCTTAGTAGTAGTTCATTTTATAGTTTGTAATTTTCCAATTATGAATGTTGAAGTCTCAATTTCAGTTTTAATCTTCATCTTTATTTTTCTGCACTTTCTCTCTTTTCTATTTTGGTAGAGCAATGAACAACTAACTCTTTTCATTGGGTTAGAGAGCTCTATTGTGATTTAATGGATCAATTGTAGTTTTTATTCTTCTTCTTCTTTCTTTTCTCTTGATTTTACTAGAGAGCTTTCGATCTCAATCTAATTGGGTAATTGTCTCGGAAAAGAAATTACTCATACTTGGATTTCCTCTGAACCTTGGAAGAGGAATGAGGAAATCATGCTAGAAATGCTCTCTCACATTGGATTAGGTTGGGGGTTGGATGGATATTGTGACATTTAATCCTACCAATACTTTGATCTATGAATGTGTGTGGTATAATCAGTGACCAAACTTCATCTCTTCCCATGAGCAATTAAATCAAGGAATTGGGAAATTGTTCAAGCTTAGAGAGATTGGATTGCCAAGGAATTGGGATCCAATCACTTAAGATTGCCAAGGAGATCAATTAATGCATTGATTGAGGAAGAGATGAGAATGAACTTGATCCGGAGGATTACAATATCTCTTGATCCCAATGTTCATTTTATTTTTAGTTCTTACATTTACTTTTATTGCTATTTTACTTTTCTGCACTTTATTGCTTTCTTTACTTTTATGCCATTTACATTTCCTTGTTACTTATCACTCCAATATGATTCGTCTAACTAGGATAATTAATCAACTATTGATTGCTTAATCCGTTAATCTCTGTGGGATTCGACCTCACTCTTTTGTGAATTATTACTTGACGACAATTCGGTATACTTGCCGAAGGAAAATTTGTTGAGAGACAAGTTTCCGTGCATCAGTGGTTCATGTGGTGGTTGGTGTGGTGGATGTGGGTTAGGGTCATATGGGGGTGTTTGGTGGTAAGGTGCTTGTGAGTATGGTGGTTCAGAGTTATCTTGAGGAGGGGGTTCATAAGCGTATGATGGGACTTGTTGGTAACTACAAGGGGGTCCACCATATTCATCATCTTTGTACGCTCCCTGGAGTGGCTTTTGACCATAGTAATTTGGTGGAGGTGGTTTGTCACGAAAGGGTCCACTATAACTATTGTCTTGGTATGCATCACAGAATAGTTGTTGGTTATAGCGCATTGAAGGGGGTTGTTGCCAAGAGGATTGATCAAATCCTTGTGGCTTCTCCCATCTTTGATTCTTCCAACCTTGATGCCTGTTCTCATTATAGCTTCCATTCGTTACAAAAACAGCCCAGAAACTGGGTCAAAAATAGCCCAGAAATCACCAGGGGAGAATTCTGATACGTACAGGTCACTGATTTTTCTACAGAATGACGTGTGCGCATCATTTTTCTGTATGACCACTATTGTGAAATATATATCATTTCAAAGCCCCGGATGTTAGCTTTCTAACACAATTGAAACTGCCTCATTTGGACCTCTGTAGCTCAAGTTATGACCATTTGAGTGTGAAGAGGTCAGGCTAGACAGCATAGCAATTTCTTCAACTTCTTGTATTTCTTCCACTTTTGCATGCTTCCTTTCCATCCTCTAAGCCATTCCTACCCTGTAAAGTCTAAAATCACTTAACACACATATCATGGCATTGAATGGTAATAAGAGGGGATTAAACATAGAAAATTAAGATCAAAGAGACATGTTTTCAATCGTAGCACAAAATTAGGAAAGAAAACGTAAAACATGCGAATTGTATGAATAAGAGTGAGAATAGTGGATAAAATCCACTCAATTAAGCACAAGATGTATCACAAAATAGTGGTGCATCAATACTCTACAACTCTAGATTCCCATGGAGGTTTAGCATCTCCTAAGTCTTCAACCACTTTTTCCTCTTCAACTATTATGGCTTCCTCTACTTGTTCTAATACAAAGCAACATTCCTCACTTTCCACCAGAGTTTCTAGTGTGTCCTTCATGCTATGCTCTTTATTAGATTCTTCATATGTAGCTATGGGGGTTCCTTGAGTGTCTAGCCGTTGGGAGGCTAACCGACTTATTAACTCGCCCAAGGCGGCCGCAAAATTTAGCACATTCTCCTGGAACCCTTGTGTCGTCCCTTGCATCTCTCTCTCCTCTGGAAGAAGAACATTTGTAGTGTCATCCATAGGAGATCAGAATGGATAAGAAGGTTTATTATTTGGGAGGAAAGGTTCATGATATGAGGGTGGTCCATCATAATAAAGATGTGGCAGTTCAACACTCTCCATCTTGTCCACTTGTTGCGCAACACACTTCAATTCCTTGTTCTCCAGTTGAGATTCTTTAGCTATGGAAGCTTCGTGTGCTTTTCGTCTTACCGCTTGCTCTAATTGATGAACAGCTGCTTGAAATTGATCCAGTGTGTCCTTGAGACGATCCCTTAACTCTTGTTCCTCTTGGATAACATAATTGGGATCATAAGGCTCTTGGATTGATGGATATGGACATGGTGTATATGTAGGTGGTGGTTCTTGGGAGTAATTGTGTTGAAATTGGGGTGGTCCTATGTATGGTTCATATGGTGATTGATATGGTGGATATGGGTTAGGATCATTAGAGGGTGTTTGGTTGAAAGGGCCTTGTGAGTATGGTGGTTCAAAGCTATATTGAGGAGGGGGTTCATAGGCATATGGTGGTGCTTGTTGGTAACTACAAGGGGGTCCACCATATCTATCGTCTTGGTACACACCCTGGAATGGCTCTTGACCATAGTAATTTGGTGGAGGTTGGTTACCATGAAGAGGTCCACCATAACTATTGTCTTGGTATGCATCATAGAATGGTTGTTGGTCATAATGCATTGGAGGGGGTTGTTGCCAATAGGGTTGATCAAATCCTTGTGGCTCCTCCTATCTTTGATTGTCCCAACATTGATGCATGTTTACATTATAGCTTCCATTCTCTACAACATAATTTGACCTAAACTCATAGTCAAAGGGGATGAGAATTCATAGTATCCAGAGAAAGAAAAAAAACAAAAACTAATAAGAAACTAATGAGAATAAGTTCCTAAAACTAGAAACAACTAACAAAGAGACGAAGAAGCAGAATTATTCACAATATTCACAATAACCAATAATAAGGCACACGTTTGCAATTCCCCGGCAACGGCGCCATTTTTGATGAACGAATTCTTGCGCGGTCTAGAATTTTACAAATAAGTTCTCGTTGAAAATATAGCTTCTAGACCGACAAAGAATCCTTTTGTGCAAAAGTTTTGGTTGTCACAAGTAACAAACCCCAAATAGAATTGATAACCAAAGTATTTAAACCTCGGGTCATCTCTCAAGGAATTGCAGGGAAGTGTGCTTATAATTGGTTAGGGAAAAAGTGTATTTTTGGGGGGTTTTAAATAAGAAACAAGAAATGTAAATGGAAAAGGAAATAAACTAACAATTAAGAAAGGCTCTTGGCAAGGTATGAGAATTAGAAGTCCTATCCTAGTTATCCTTATCAATTGTGATGAGAATTGTTCATTGCTCCCACTTGGTCAACCTCTAACTATAAAGATAAGTCAAGTGGATAAATCAATATGAATCCTCAAGTCCTAGTCAACTCCCAAGGAAAGACTAGAGTTAGTGGAATTCAAGTCAATTAGCAACCTTCAATTAACAATCAACAAAGGAGTTTGATAACTCAAGAGTCTCCAATTACTCAACCAAAGCTAAGAATATAAGAATCTAACTTAAAATCCTCCCAAGCATTTTATTAAACACTTGGAAGGCACAACGTAAAAACATAGAAAAGCAATAAGAGACAATAAAATCCAAACAACCAATTGTAACATCAATAACATAAATTGAAGGAAACAATCATAAATCTGAAATACCTCAAATTGCATTAAACAGAAAATCAAATCTAACATGAGAATTCATAAACTAAAGTGGTAACAACAATAAGTAATCAATAAGGGGAACAAATAAACTAGAATGCTAGAGCCAATAGAAGTAGAAGAGAAATCCTAAATCCTAAAACCTAGAGAGATGAGAGAGCCTCTCTCTCTCTAGAACCTACATCTAAACCTAAAATTATGTGAATGAAGTGAATCATTGAATCCTCCACTCTGCAGCCTCTAATCTGTGTTTTCTGGGACAAAAATTGGGTCAAAACAGCCCAGAAATTGCCCCCAGCGATTTCTGATACGTACAGCACGTGGCTCTGTCACGCGTACGCATTGCTTGTCTACCGCACAATCCATGCGTACGCGTGCTTCACACGTGCGCGTCACCTAACAGTAAGGCAACTATGGCAAATTTTATATCATTTCGAAACCCAGATGTTAGCTTTCCAACACAACTAAAATCGCCTCATTTGGACCTCTGTAGCTCAAGTTATGATCGATTGAATGCGAAGAGGTCAGGCTTGATAGCTCAACAATTCCTTCAATTTCTTGTATTCCTTCTACTTTTGCATGCTTTCTCTCCATCCTCTAAGCCATTCCTGCCCTATAAAGCCTGAAAACACTTAACACACATATCACGGCATCGAATGGTAATAAGAGAGGATTAAGATTAGCGAAATTAAGACCAAAGAAGCATGTTTTCAATCATAGCACAAAATCAGGAAGGAAAGTATAAAACATGTAGATTCTGTGAATAAATATGAGAATAGTGGATAAAATCCACTCAATTAAGCACAAGATGTACCACGAAATAGTGGTGCATCAGTGATTCATCATTTTCTTTCCTCAGACAAAATACTAGCACCCTACAGACAAGAGATTTTTAAAGAGAACTATTTAATGGAAGAGATAAATTTTTAAATTGCAAGATATAGTGTGAAGTGCTCCTTATTAGAACTTGACCGTCCTTTGTTCTTTACTCCTCGTCCTTGCTGGTTTCTTGTTCCTACATTTTTTCTTTTCCTTTTGATGAGGTAGCTTTAGATTTGTGATCAATGGCTCTCCTTCCTGAAGCTCCTTCTTGTCCTTGGGCTTCTCTTGGCTTCTAGAACCCATGTCTTTCCATGAAGATTCTTTCTTTAGCCTTGTGGTTGTCCATAAAGACCTCTTGCTGCTCCCTCAGTCAGTTCATTATTCTTTCAAATTTTGGGATCCTTGGATCTAGAGTTGGCATTGCAGAGCATAGGTAGTTCAATTTGATTTATGTATTAACATCGTATTCTCTTCTGTGGACGCTCGTTATTTGGTACAATGCTCTGAACTCAGCCAAATTCTTTTCTAATGCCCTCTGCTACTCCAGGATTTGATGGATGCTCCTTTGCATTTTCCTCCAATTGGTTTGCTCTTGATGGGGACCTTGAGGGTTTGTACTTTGTCCTTCTTGTTGCTGAGGTGAGTGTGCTAGCACAAATTGTAGGGGCTGTGGGTTGGCACGCCAAGCTCTTACCCTTTGTAACGGGTTAACAGCCACCATCCTCTCTATCTTTTTAGCAGTTATTGGGTGTTGCTCTTCCACCAGCTCTTCATCATCAGAAATTAACACTCTGGCTTCATTATAGAGTAGCTGGATAATGCTGGTGGGGAAGGCTAGTCTCGTGCTATCTTTGGTGCTCTTGATCACCCTATGAATGTTATTGGCAATCATTTCTCCCACCTTCACCTCTTCATGTTTCATTATGCTATAAATGAGTACAGCCCTTTCTAAGGTTACTTCTGAGGTGTTGGAAGTGGGGTTGAGTGATCTCCTCACAAACTCCAACTAGCCTCTTCCCTGTGGACATAAATCTCTACTCTTCAGCTAATTTTTTCTTCCATCTGCATCTCGTCCCCATTGGGTGCCAACAATACATATTTCGTTGATGATATCATCAAACCCAGGATCTATTCTTTGCATTCTCTCCTCAAAGCTTATTGTGGCTCTGGTCCTCCTTACTCCTAGGATTCTTTTCCAGGTTGTCAGGGCTATAGTTGATGACTCTACCTCTTATGTAACTTTGGTATGTGAGAGGTTAGCCCAAAGGCTGAGCCACATTTGCATAAAATTCCCTCACGATGCTGGTGGAAACCTTCTTTACCGGATTGCACAATTGTGACCATCCTCTCCTAGCAATCTCCATCTGAATCTCCCTATGCTCATCTCTCCTTAACTAGAAGCCTACTTCCGGAATCATTGTTCTTTCCCTCACCCATCTATGGAATTGGTTACGATGGAAGAGCGATCGGAACTTGTGCTCATCATAATCAGACACAGTTGAAGATGCTCCTTCTTTGGTTTTTCTTTTCTTGGAGCTTGGTGCCTTTGAGATTATGGGTGGTGCCATTGAAAGGTTGGGGTTATGTGGTTATGGGAGAGAAAAAAAATAGATTGGTAGGGGAGGAACTAACTAGGTTCCAGGTTCAAAAGAGAGTAGCAAGGTGATATACGAATTAGGGAAATGCTTTGACTGAAGTAAGATATGGAATTAGTTAAAATAGAGGAGGGAGGATGAGGTGGTTTCGAGGTTGGCTATAATGAGCAATGAAGTGTGTTGTATTTCCAACACGCCCTTCCTCGGAATGGGATTCCACTTTGAGGTTAAATTAAGTCTTTGAGACTTCCAATGTGTATTAGCAAAGGGAGTTGTGTTCGATAGAAAAATATTCTCCCTTATTTATGCCTCCGGTAACAGTTCACTTGTTTCTGAAATATAACACTCCAACTCATTATGGTGCATCAATTCATATGTTACATCATATTCAAGTGTAACTTTTATCTATCATATCCATTCGGATTCACTTTAGTGTCATGTGGACACCAAACTTAGTTCTTTTGCAACGTATGTATGGTGTTAATTAGAGATCCCTTTGCATTCATTGTAGGATATTTTTTAGTTTTAAGTTTTTAGTTCTTCCTACGTAAATGCAATTGCTCTCTCATTATAAGTCCTACCATGATGTTCGATGCAATAAGAACACCAAACTTGCTTCCTTATAAGTGTGAAAGTGGCTATGATTCTTTGAAATTGATTGCATGCTTCTTAATTTAGTGACCACACCAAACTGTATTTCTAAGCCCACTATTAAGCCAAGTCCTATTACTCATGCAGTTTTAGGATGGGCTTAGAAATTGGTTTGAGTTGGTGATCACCCCAAACTTACTTCCCAAGCATGTTCTTCATTTACTCCAGGTTAATGGCACATAACACTTAGTGAGAAATAAGATGAGTTGAAAGAGAATAGTTCATACATTAAAACAATGCAAAATATTAAAGCTAATTTTAAAAGAGATGACAAGGACTACTCATCAAATTTAAACAATTAACAACAAAATCTAGAAAGTGATCTTGATCATAAAAGGATCTCAAGGTTGGGTTGCCTCCCAACTAGCGCTTCTTTAACGTCACTAGCTTGACGGTTGTCCCTTGTTAGGGAGGGTGATGTTCATAGTGCTGCAGCTCCTCTCCTCTCATAGTAGATTTGTTTCCAATGGCTTCCCTAATTATCTTCACATGTTCCAATGAGAGGATTTTGTTTACTGTGTAGTAGTCAGAAAGGTGTGAGAATGGTCCGCTTTGTTGATAGATTAGCATCACCTTATCCCCTTGTGAGAAGTCTTCAGTAGGGATTTTCTTATTCCTCCAGCCTTTGGGAACCTTCTTCTTAGGATTCTTGTCTTCTTCAAGTGTTAATCCATCCTTAACAAAAACCTTGGTCTCAATATCCAGAGTGTCTTTGTTAATTGTCCCTAGGAGTGTTGGTTGCCCCTTCTCCTCGACCTTCAAAATTCCTTCAACCTCTGTTCTTCCATCTATGCATGGGATTGAAAATCTTGGATGTGATTCATTGGGTGCCTCCATCAAACCTGGATCTCCAAAATTGGCCCTCATACTCTCCTTCTCTTGATTGGGATCATGTGTGGATTTGTAAACATGGAACACTAGGTGCTCATCGTGTATTCTTAACATTAATTCCCCTTTTTCAACATCTATCGAAGCTCTTCCCGTAGCTAAGAAAGGTCTTCCCAAAATGATGGGAGTGTTCTAATCTTCTTCCATGTCAAAAATGACAAAATTAGATGGGAGGAAGAACTTTTCTACCTTCACCAAAATATTTTCTACCACTCCAAGTGCTTGCTTCATAGATCTGTTAGCCAATTAGAGAGCTATGAGTGTGGCATTAAACTCATGAATCTGGAGTTTCTTCATTGGCATGAGATTGATACTTGCACCAAGGTCACAGAATGCTACTTCAAATGTCATGTTGCCTATGGTGCAGGGGATGTGAAAACGTCCTGGGTCCTGTTTCTTCATTGGTAAGTTTCTTTGAATAATGGTGCTGCAATCTTTGGTCATCACAATCATCTGTCCCCTCTTCAAGGACCTCTTCTTTGACATCAACTACTTCATGAACTTGACATAAAATGGAGTGTTGATATGGAGTGTTTTGAATATCTCTAGAAATCTAAAGTATTACTTCTCCTTGACTCCTTCTTTGAACCTTTAGGGGTATGGAGCTGTGGGTACATAAGGCTTCAATGTCTCTTTCCTTGTTGAGTTGTTCGTCTCTGTGGAGGGTTTTTGTCCCTGCTCTTGCCCCTTCAAGGCTTCTCTTGGGTCTTCTTTAGTTTGATCTTCCTGACTGGTGGTGCCCTCTTCCAACCTTTTCCCACTCCTCAGTATGACTGCCTTGTATTCTTCCCATTTCATAGCTTTTGCTTCTCCTCTTGGGTTATTTTCAGTGTCACTTGGGAAGTTATTTGTGGGTTTGGCTATCAGCTGAGAGAGTTGGCCAATTTGTGCTTCCAACTTCATGATTGAGGCTCCTTGATTCTGTAGATTGGAATTTATTTGTTCTACGAATTTCTCAATAATAGTCTCCATCCTTGAGAGTCTTTGCTCTATACGGGAGTGTTGTGATGGTTGTGACTGGTTACTTTGTGTATATTGGTGAGTTTGAGAGGGCGCATTGTGTGTGTTTTGGTATTGCTTCTGACTGGAGGATTAGTGGTTAAAATTGTGGGTGTGGTTGGGATTTTGTGTTCTGTGTGGTCTGTGTTTTGGTTTTGTTGGCCTCCCCACCCAAAGTTTGGGTGGTTTCTCCATTCAGGATTGTATGTTTTGTATAAGGGTCATAAGGTTTCCTAGAAGAGTTGCCTACAAAATTGGATTGCTCTAATGTTGATTGATCTAATTCATAATTGCCTCCGAACTGAGCTTCTTCTTGCATGTTGTAGGATGGTGCTTAGGTGTTGATAGTTGCCACTTGTACTTCTCCCATTTTCTTGGCAATGGCTACTAGCTGTTGTGTGATCAGCATGTTTTGTGCTAGTAAAGCATACATCTGATTCACCTCCATCACTCCTTTCTTGGAATGGTTGTTCCTTTTAGAAGCATAGTGGTATTGGCTATTAGCCATAGTTTCAATAATGTCTATGGCTTCTTCGGGTGTTTTCTTTGTGTTGAGTGAACCTCCAGATGAATGATCCAAAGCCTTCTTTGCTTTTTGGGATACACCTTCATAGAAGATTTGAAGCTGCACCCATTCACTGAACATATCTGGGGGGCACTTTCTCATCAATTCCTCGTATCTTTCCCAAGCTTCATAAAGTGTTTCTCCATCCGATTGCCTGAATGTTTGCACCTATGTTCTTATCTTGATAATCCTTTGGAGAGGGTAGAATTTGGTAAAAAATTTGTTGACAACATCATCCCAAGTAGTGAGACTCTCATTGGGAAAGGACTCTAGCCATTTAGATGCTTTATCCCTTAAGGAGAAGGGGAATAAAAATAGTCTATATGTATCTTGATGAACCCCATTTGTCTTCACTGTGTCACATATCCTCAAGAAGGTTGTAAAATGCTAGTTAGGATCTTCTTGAACACCTCCTCCAAATTGACAATTATTTTGAACAAGGGTGATCAATTGAGGTTTTAGCTCAAAATTGTTGGCATGTACATTGGGTGTAACAATGCTACTTCCACAATTTCCAAGATTGGGGTTGATGAAAGAGTCTAGCACCCTTCTAATTGGTGGAGCATGATTGTCAGCACCTTCACCATGATGATTATGCATTTCATCATCCATGGCTTGATCTAGATCTTCTTCTTCTCCAACCACCTTTTTGCCTCTTGTTATTGCTTCTCTTCTCAATCTTAAAAATGTCCTTTTCGGTTCAGAATCAAAAGAAGTTTATTCTCCTCTTCTACCACCAACCATACACAATGTGAACAATAATTCAAGGTAAAAGTAATCACCCTCTCAAGAGGGGGAATTAGAATTTGTTGATGCAAAGCATCCAGTTAGTGAGCTAAAATAAGAGTGAAAAATATATACAATGAACAATTGAAACAATTACTGTAAGAGTAAAGTAAACAAACAAAAATTAAATTGAGTAGCAAAATGAACGAAAAAGTGTTTAATCTAGGTATCCTCTGACTTAGTCATTGTCAATTCAGATCAATCCCCAGCAACGGCGCCAAAAACCTAATACGAAATTTTGATGAACTCAAATATTCCTTCGGCAAGTATACCGAATCGTAGTCAAGTAATAACTAACTTTGTGTGAGGTCGATCCCACAGAGATTGATTGATTGAGAAACTTTAGTCACTAGGATATTCTAGTTAAACAAATCATTAATGGGTATTGAGTACAGTAAATAAATGACTGAATTGTAAATAGTATGAAAGTAAATAACTAAATTAAAGAGAAAAATTGTAAAGAGCTTGAAAGTAAAGTGTAGTAAGTAAATGACTATAATGACAAAGAGGAAAGGGAATTGGATGACAGGAATTAAACAGCAATAAAAGAATGGGGAAGAATGAACAGGGAGATTTATTGGGTTCAGGAGATATTGCATTCTCCGGATCAACACTTCCTCATCTCTTCCTCAATCATGCAACTCATTGATCTCTTGGCAATCATTAGTGATTGAATCTCAATCCCTTGGTAATTCAATCTCTCTAATATTGATCAATTGCCAATTCCTTGATCTAATTGCTCATAAAAAAGATGAAGCTTGGTCCCTGATTATACCATACACTATCCTAGATCCAATTTATGGGTAGATTAAATGTCATAATATCCAACCCATACCTAGATCTATTCAAGTGTGAGAAATATTTCAAGCATGACTCTATGATCCCTTTTCAAAGGCTCACATAGAATCCATATGAACTCAATCTCTTTTCCAAGATGATTGAGTTCTTGAATGAAGAACAAAAATCTTTCAAGCAAATCAAAGAGATATAAAGAGAAGAAGAAATTCAATTTACTATTGATCCATCAAGTACAATAGAGCTCCCTCCCCCAATGAGAGGGAGTTTAGCTACTCATAGCTAAGAGAGAGTACAAAAAATAGGAGGAAGTGAAGTGAGTAAAAGTGTCCAAAAAAGTCCCTTACTAAGTACCTTCAAGGGGTTTAAATACTACTCCTGTCTAGAAATGAAAATTACAATAAATTTTGTAAAAATAGCTAATTCTCTAACTAACTCCCTCAAGGACTCCTTTCTCTGAGTGAAGGTGTGTTAAGCGGCGTGTCACTTGAGAGTGCACACCCATGATGATGTACTGGCGTGCCACGCAGGTACACGAAATGTGAATCACACTTTTCACAACTCGTACCACTAACCAGCAAGCGCACTGGGTCGTCCAAGTAATACCTTACGTGAGTAAGGGTCGATCCCACGGAGATTGTTGGCTTGAAGCAAGCTATGGTTATTTTGTATTTCTTAGTCAGGAAATCAATTATATTTATCAGTTTGAATTGCGAGAAATAAAAGAGCATGAAATAAATACTTGTTCTGTAGTAATGGAGAATATGTTGGAGTTTTGGAGATGCTTTGTCTTCTGAATCTCTGCTTTCCCCCTATCTTCTTCTTCACGCACGCAAGGTTCCTCCTATGGCAAGCTGTGTGTTGGTGGATCACCGTTGTCAATGGCTACCATCCGTCCTCTCAGTGAAAATGGTACAGGTGCGCTGTCACCGCCCGGCTAATCATCTGTCGGTTCTCACTCATGCTGGAATAGGAGCCATTGATCCTTTTGCGTCTGTTACTACGCCCAACCCTTGTGAGTTTGAAGCTCGTCACAGTTATTCAATCCTTGAATCCTACTCAGAATACCACAGATAAGGTTTAGACTTTCCGGATTCTCAAGAATGCTGCCAATGGATTCTCGCTTATACCACGAAGATTCTGATTAAGGAACCCAAGAGATACTTATTCAATCTAATGTAGAACGGAGGTGGTTGTCAGGCACGCGTTCATAGGTTGAGAATGGTGATGAGTGTCACGGATCATCACATTCATCATATTGAAGTGCGAATAAATATCTTAGATAGAAACAAGCGTGTTTGAATGGAAAACAGAAGTAATTGTATTAATTCATCGAGACACAGCAGAGCTCCTCACCCCCAACAATGGATTTTAGAGACTCATGCCGTCAAAGAGTACAAAGTTTAGATCTAAAATGTCATGAGGTACAAAATAAATCTCTAAAAGTTGTTTAAATACTAAACTAGTAACCTAGGTTTACAGAAAATGAGTAAACTAAGATAGATGGTGCAGAAATCCACTTCTGGGGCCCACTTGGTATGTGCTGGGGCTAAGACTTAAGCTTTACATGTGCCTAGGCTGTTTCTGGAGTCAAACGCCAGGTTTTAACCTGTTTTTGGCATTTAACTCCAATTTGTAACCTATTTCTGGCGTTTAACGCCAGACTGCAACATGGAACTGGCATTGAACGCCAGTTTACGTCGTTTATCCTTGAGAAAAGTATGGACTATTATATATTGATGGAAAGCCCTGGATGTCTACTTTCCAACGAAATTGAGAGCGTGCCAGTTGGACTCCTGTAGCTCCAGAAAATCTATTTCGAGTGCAGGAAGGTTAGAATCCAACAGCATCTGCAGTCCTTTTTCAACCTGAATCAGATTTTTGCTCAGCTCCCTCAATTTCAGCCAAAAATTACCTGAAATCACAGAAAAACACACAAACTCATAGTAAAGTCCAGAAATGTGATTTTTATTTAAAAACTAATAAAAATATAATAAAAAGTGACTAAAACGTATTAAAAACTACCTAAAAACAATGCCAAAAAGCGTATAAATTATCCGCTCATCACAACACCAAACTTAAATTGTTGCTTGTCCCCAAGCAACTAAAAACAAATTAGGATAAAAAGAAGAGAATATACAATGAATTCGAAAAATATCTATGAAGATCAGTCTTAATTAGATGAGCGGGGCTATTAGCTTTTTGCTTCTGAACAGTTTTGGCATCTCACTTTATCCTTTGAAGTTCAGAATGATTGGCATCTATAGGAACTCAGAATTCAGATAGTGTTATTGATTCTCCTAGTTCAGTATGTTGATTCTTGAACACAGCTACTTTATGAGTCTTGGCTGTGGCCCTAAGCACTCTGTTTTCCAGTATTACCACCGGATACATACATGCCATAGACACATAACTGGGTGAACCTTTTCAGATTGTGACTCAGCTTTGCTAAAGTCCCCAATTAGAGGTGTCCAGGGTTCTTAAGCACACTCTGTTTTTGCTTTGGACCTCGACTTTAACCACTCAGTCTCAAGTTTTCACTTGACACCTTCACGCCACAAGCACATGGTTAGGGACAGCTTGGTTTAGCCGCTTAGGCCAGGATTTTATTCCTTTAGGCCCTCTTATCCACTGATGCTCAAAGCCTTGGATCCTTTTTATTACCCTTGCCTTTTGGTTTTAAGGGCTATTGGCTTTTTACTCTTACCTTTTAGTTTAAAGAGCTTTTGGCTTTTTCTGCTTGCTTTTTCTTTTTCTTGCTCTTTTTTTTTCGCATTTTTTTCTGCAAGCTTTGTTCTTCACTGCTTTTTCTTGCTTCAAGAATCATTTTTATAATTTTTCAGATTATCAAATAACATTTTTCTTTTTTCATCATTCTTTCAGGAGTCAACAATTTTAACATTCATAAACAACAAATTCAAAAGACATATGCACTGTTCAAGCATTCATTCAGAAAACAGAAAATATTACCACCACATCAAAATAATTAAACTATTTTAAAATTCGAAATTCATGTACTTCTTTTTCTTTTTCAGAAAACATTTTTCATTTAAAAAAGGTGATGGATTCATAGGACATTCATATCTTTAAGACATAGACACTTAGATACTAGTGATCATGTAATAAGACCCAAACATAAATAAACATAAAGCATAGTAAACGAAAAACAGAGAAATAAGAACAAGGAGATTAAGGAACGGGTCCACCTTAGTGAGGGTGGCGTCTTCCTCTTCTTGAAGAACCAATGGTGCTCTTGAGCTCCTCTATGTCTCTTCCTTGTCTTTGTTGCTCCTTCCTCATAGCTCTTTGATCTGCAGTTAAATGCTCTACCACTGAACTATGGACCCTTGAGATGAACCTCTTCATCTCTCATGACTCGGGGGTGGAAGCAACTGCCTTCCTTTTCCTCTTTCTAGAGGTTTCTCTGGCCTTAGGTGCCATAAATGGTTATGGAAAAACAAAAAGCAATGCTTTTACCACACCAAACTTAAAAGGTTTGCTCGTCCTCGAGCAAAAGAAGAAAGAAGTGGAGAAGATGGAGGAGATTGAGGTGTGTGAATGGGTGGGTTTGGGAGGGAAATGGTTTGAATTTGAATGGTGAGATAGGTGGGGATCCTGTGGGGTCCACAGATCCTGAGGGAATCCTGTGGGATCCACAGATCAAGTGGGGTCAAGGACTTAACATCCCTGCTCCAATTAGGCGTGTAAAATGCCCTTGCTGTGCAATCCTGGAATTTAACGCCAGACTGCTGCTTGTTTCTGGCATTAAACGCCCAAATGTAACCTGTTTCTGGCGTCTAACGCCAGGCAAATGCTTGTTTCTGGCGTTAAACGCCAGCTTGGTGCTTGTTTCTGGCATTAAACGCCAGACAGATGCTTATTTCTGGCGTTTAAACGCCAGACTGCTCTCCTCCAGGGTGTGCTGTTTTCAATGCTGCTTTTCATTCTATTTTTTGATTTTTCAGTAGTTTTTGTGACTTCACATGATCATTGATGAGCGGATAATTTATACGCTTTTTGGCATTGTTTTTAGTATGTTTTTAGTAGGATCTAGTTACTTTTAGGGATGTTTTCATAAGTTTTTATGTTAAATTCACATTTCTGGACTTTACTATGAGTTTGTATGTTTTTCTGTGATTTCAGGTATTTTCTGGCTGAAATTGAGGGACTTGAGCAGAAATCAGATTCAGAGGTTGAAGAAGGACTGCTGATGCTGTTGGATTCTGACCTCCCTGCACTCAAAGTGGATTTTCTGGAGCTACAGAACTCAAAATGGCGCGCTTCCAATTGCGTTGGAAAGTGGACATCCAGGGGCTTTCCAAAAATATATAATACTCCATACTTTGCTCGAGAATAGATGACGTAAAGTGGCGTTCAACGCCAGCTCTCTGCCTGATTCTGGAGTTCAGCGCCAGAAATGGATCAAGAACCAGAGTTGAACGCCAGAAATGGATCAAAACCTGGCGTTCAACTCCAACAATGGCCTCTGCACGTGTAACACTCAAGCTCAGCCCAAGCACACACCAAGTGGGCCCCGGAAGTATATTTATGCATCAATTACTTACTTCTGTAAACCCTAGTAGCTAGTTTATTATAAATAGAACTTTTTATCATTTTATCCAGAGTCTTGGTTACTCCGGTTCCCTTCTGGGGCCGAGACCAATGAACTCCATTATCACTTATGTATTTTTAACGGTAGAGTTTCTACACTCCATAGATTAAGGTGTGGAGCTCTGCTGTTCCTCAAAGATTAATGCAAAGTACTACTGTTGTCTATTCAATTCATCTTATTTCGCTTCTAAGATATTCATTCGCACTTCAACCTGAATGTGATGAACGTGACAATCATCATCATTCCCTATGAACGCGTGCCTGACAACCACTTCCGTTCTACATTAGATTGAATGAGTATCTCTTAGATCTCTTAATCGGAATCTTCGTGGTGTAAGCTAGAATGATGGTGGCATTCAAGAGAATCCAGAAAGTCTAAACCTTGTCTGTGGTATTCCGAGTAGGATTCAATGATTGAATGACTGTGACGAGCTTCAAACTCGCGATTGCTGGGCGTAGTGACAGACACAAAAGGATAGTAAATCCTATTCCAGCATGATCGAGAACCGACAGATGAATAGCCATGCCGTGACAGGGTGCGTTGACCACTTTCGCTGAGAGGATAGGATGTGACCATTGACAAGGGTGATGCCTCCAGACGATTAGCCATGCCGTGACAGGGCATTTGGATCATTTTCCCGAGAGAAGACCGAAAGTAGCCATTGACAATGGTGACGCATTACATAAATCCAGCCATGGAAAGGGGTAAGACTGATTGGATGAAGACAGCAGGAAAGCAGAGGTTTAGAGGAACGAAAGCATCTCTATGCGCTTATCTGAAATTCTCACCAATGATTTACATAAGTATTTCTATCCCTATTTTATTAATTAATTTCGAAAACTCCATAACCATTTGATATCCGCCTGACTGAGATTTACAAGGAGACCATAGCTTGCTTCATACCGACAATCTCTGTGGGATTCGACCCTTACTCACGTAAGGTATTACTTGGACGACCCAGTGCACTTGCTGGTTAGTTGTGCGAAGTTGTGAACCATGGTATTGGCATCATGTTTTTGGCGCCATTACCAGGGAAAGAAAGAGCGATGAATTTTACATAATTAAAGTGTAATCACAATTTCTGCGCACCAAGTTTTTGGCGCCGTTGCCGGGGATTGTTCGAGTTTGGACAACTAACGGTTCATCTTGTTGCTCAGATTAGGTAATTTTCTTATTGTTTTATTTTCAAAATTTTTTCAAAAATCCTTCAAAATTTCCTCCTTTGTTTTCGAAAAAAAAAAATGTTTTCAAAAATATATTTTTTCAGAATTTTTAAGAATGAATTCTAGTGTTTCATGAAGCATGTTGAAGCCTGGCTGGCTGTAAAGCCATGTCTAATTCCTTTGGAATGGGTATGTTAGGCTTGTCATGTCTGAGTTACATACTAAAGCTTGGCTGGCCATTAAGCCATGCCTGACCCTTTGATTGGAGCTTTAGAGCATAAGATTCCTGGAATTCATATTAAAAATTTTGGAATCCTTATTTTTCTTTTTCAAAATGATTTTCGAAAAAAAAATTAATTAAAAGAAAATACAAAAAAATCATAAAATCATAAAAATCAAAAAAAAAATATTTTTTGTGTTTCTTGTTTGAGTCATGTGTCATGTTATAAGTTTGGTGTCAATTGCATACTCATCTTGCATTTTTTTTTTCAAAAATTTTCATGCATTCATAGTGTTCTTCATGATCTTCAAGTTGTTCTTGGTAAATCTTCTTGTTTGATCTTTGCATTTGCATGCTTTGTGTCTTTTCTTGTTTTTCATATGCATTCTTGAATTCTTAGTGTCTAAGCATTAAAGAATTCTAAGTTTGGTGTCTTGCATGTTTTCTTTGCATTAAAAATTTTTTCAAAAATGTGTTCTTGATGTTCATCATGATCTTCATAGTGTTCTTGGTGTTCATCTTGACATTCATAGCATTCTTGCATGCATTCATTATTTTGATCCATAACTTTCATGCATTGCATCATTTTTCTTGTTTTTCTCTCTCATCATTAAAAATTCAAAAATAAAAAAAATATCTTTCCCTTTTTCTCTCTCATAAATTCGAAAATTAGATTTGACTTTTTCAAAAAAATTTTAAAATCTAGTTGTTTTTATGAATCAAATAAAATTTTCAATTTAAAAATCTTATCTTTTTCAAAAATCAAATCTTTTTCATTTTTTCTTAGTTATTTTCGAAAATTATAAAAATATTTTTCAAAAATCTTTTTCTTAATTTTATATCATAATTTTCGAAAATAACATCATCAATTAATGTTTTGATTCAAAAATTTCAAGTTTGTTACTTACTTGTTAAGAAAGATTCAAACTTTAAGTCCTAGAATCATATCTTGTGATTTCTTGTGAATCAAGTCATTAATTGAGATTTTAAAAATCAAATCTTTTTCAAAACTCATTTCAATCATATCTTTTCAAAAATATCTTCTTATCTTACCTTTTTCAAAAATTTGATTTCAAAATATCTTTTCTAACTTCCTAACTTCTTATCTTTTCAAAATTGATTTTCAAATTTGTTTTAACTAACTAACTAACTTTTTGTTTGTTTCTTATCTTTTTCAAAACTACCTAACTAACTCTCTCTCTCTCTAATTTTCGAAAATATCTCCCCCTTTTTTCAAAATTTCTTTTTAATTAACTAATTATTTTAATTTTTAAATCTTAATTTTCGAAAATTACTAACATTTTTCAAAAACTATTTTCGAAAATCACTAACTCTTTTTCAAAAATTATTTTCGAAAATTCTCCTTCTCTCTCTCATCTCCTTCTATTTATTTATTCATCTACTAACACTTCATCCCACCCAAATTCGAACCCCCTCTTCCATTTGTGTTCGAATTTCTTCTTCTTCTTTTCTTCTACTCACACTGGAACCTATATACTGTGGTAAAAAGGACCCCTATTATTATTATTTTTCTGTTCTCTCTTTTTCATATGAGCAAGAGCAAGGACAAGAACATTCTTGGTGAAGCAGATCCAGAACCTGAAAGGACTCTGAAGAGGAAACTAAGAGAAGCTAAATTACAACAATCCAGAGAGAACCTTTCAGAAATTTTTGAACAGGAAAAGGAGATGGCAGCCAAAAATAATAATGCAAGGAGAATGCTTGGTGACTTTACTGCACCTAATTCCAATTTACATGGAAGAAGCATCTCCATTCCTACCATTGGAGCAAACAATTTTGAGCTGAAACCTCAGCTAGTTTCTCTGATGCAGCAGAACTGCAAGTTTCATGGACTTCCATCTGAAGATCCTTTTCAGTTCTTAACTGAATTCTTGCAGATCTGTGATACTATTAAGACTAATGGAGTAGATCCTGAAGTCTACAGGCTCATGCTTTTCCCTTTTACTGTAAGAGACAGAGCTAGAATATGGTTGGACTCTCAACCTAAAGACAGCCTGAACTCTTGGGATAAGCTGGTCACGGCTTTCTTAGCCAAGTTCTTTCCTCCTCAAAAGCTGAGTAAGCTTAGAGTGGATGTTCAAACCTTCAGACAGAAAGATGGTGAATCCCTCTATGAAGCTTGGGAAAGATACAAATAGTTGACCAAAAAGTGTCCTTCTGACATGCTTTCAGAATGGACCATCCTGGATATATTCTATGATGGTTTATCTGAGCTATCAAAGATGTCATTGGATAATTCTGCAGGTGGATCCATCCACCTAAAGAAAATGCCTGCAGAAGCTCAAGAACTCATTGGCATGGTTGCTAATAACCAGTTCATGTACACTTCTGAGAGGAATCCTGTGAATAATGGGATGCCTATGAAGAAGGGAGTTCTTGAAATTGATACTCTGAATGCCATACTGGCTCAGAATAAAATATTGACTCAGCAAGTCAATATGATTTCTCAGAGTCTGAATGGAATGCAAGCTGCATCCAACAGTACTCAAGAGGCATCTTCTGAAGAAGAAGCTTATGATCCTGAGAACCCTGCAATAGCAGAGGTGAATTACTTAGGTGAACCTTATGGAAACACCTATAAACCATCATGGAGAAATCATCCAAATCTCTCATGGAAGGATCAAAGGCCTCAACAAGGCTTTAATAATGGTGGAAGAAATAGGTTTAACAATAATAAACTTTTTCCATCATCCACTCAGCAACAGACAGAGAACTCTGAACAAAATACTTCTAATTTAGCAAACTTAGTCTCTGATCTATCCAAGGCCACTGTAAGTTTCATGAATGAAACAAGGTCTTCCATTAGAAATTTGGAAGCACAAGTGGTCCAGCTCAGTAAAAGGATCACTGAAATCCCTCCTAGTACTCTCCCAAGCAATACAGAAGAGAATCCAAAAGGAGAGTGCAAGGCCATTGACATAAGCACCATGGCCGAACCTGTAAGGGAAGGAGAGGACGTGAATCCCAAGGGGGAAGACCTCCTGGGACCTCCAGTGATCAATAAGGAGTTTCCCTCTAAGGAACCAAAGGAATCTGAGACTCATCTAGAGACCATAGAGATTCCATTAAACCTCCTTATGCCATTCATGAGCTCTGATGAGTATTCCTCTTCTGAAGAGAATGAGGATGTCACTGAAGAGCAAACTACCAAGTTTCTTGGTGCAATCATGAAGCTGAATGCTAAATTATTTGGCATTGAAACTTGGGAAGATGAACCTCCCTTGTTCACCAATGAACTAAGTGATCTGGACCAACTGACATTGCCTCAGAAGAGACAGGATCCTGGAAAGTTCATAATACCTTGTACCATAGGCACCATGATCTTTAAGGCTCTGTGTGACCTTGGTTCAGGAATAAACCTCATGCCCCTCTCTGTAAAAGAGAAACTGGGAATCTATGGGGTGCAAGCTGCTAGAATCTCATTAGAGATGGCAGATAATTCAAGAAAATAGGCTTATGGACAAGTAGAGGACGTGTTAGTAAAGGTTGAAGGCCTTTACATCCCTGCTGATTTCATAGTCCTGGATACTGGAAAGGAAGAGGATGAATCCATCATCCTAGGAAGACCTTTCCTAGCCACAGCAAGAGCTGTGATTTATGTGGACAGAGGAGAATTGATCCTTCAATTAAATAAGGACAACCTTGTGTTTACAACTCAAGGATCTCTCTCTGCATCCATGGAGAGGAAGCAGAAAAGGCTTCTCTCAAAGCAGAGTCAACCAAAGCCCCCACAGTCAGACTCTAAGTTTGGTGTTGGGAGGCCACAACCAAACTCTAAGTTTGGTGTTGAACTCCCATATCCAAACTCTAAGTTTGGTGTTGGGGGAGTCTCAACAATACTCTGAACATCTGTGAGGCTCCATGAGAGCCCACTGTCAAGCTATTGACATTAAAGAAGCGCTTGTTGGGAGGCAACCCAATTTCTATTTATCTAACTATATTTTTCTTAGTTATATGTCTTTATAGGTTCATGATCATGAGGAGTCACAAAATAAATATAAAAATTGAAAACGGAATCAAAAACAGCAGAAGAAAAATCACACCCTGGAGGAAGCATCTGCCTGGCGTTCAACGCCAGAACAGAGTATGGTTCTGGCGCTGAACGCCCAAAATGGGCAGTATCTGGGCGCTGAACGCCTAAAATGGGCAGCATCTGGGCGCTGAACGCCAGAATTACACCCTGGAGAGGAGCTGGCGCTGAACGCCCAGAACAGGCATGGTTCTGGCGTTCAAAGCCAGAAATGGCCAACAAATGGGTGTTGAACGCCCAAAATGGGCACCAATCTGGCGCTGAACGCCCAGAGTTGTGTGCAAGGGCATTTTGCATGCCTAAATTGGTGCAGGGATGTAAATGCCTTGACACCTCAAGATCTGTGGACCTCACAGGATCATCTCAGGATCTGTGGATCCCACAGGATCCCCACCTTCCTTCCTCATAATCCTAGTTTTTTTCCACATCTTCTTCTTCATCTATTCCTTCTTCTTTTGCTCGAGGGTGAGCAACATTCTAAGTTTGGTGTGGTAAAACAATTATATAAAGGATCTATAGCTCAGTGGTAGAACATGTGGCTGCAAATCAAGAGATCCCTGAGATACCTCAGGGGATGCACTTCCCTCCACATAGTTATTGGAAGCAACTGAGGATAGAAATACCAAAAATCACTAGGAATCAAGCCACAAAGGCAAGGAAGAGACATAGAAGAGCTCAAGAACATCATTGGTTCCTCAAGAAGGAAACGCCATCATCACTAAGGTGGACTCATTCCTTGTTCTTACTTTCTCTGTTTTTCGTTTTCTATGTTAAGTGCTTATCCATGTTTGTGTCTTCATCACATGATCATTTGTAATTAGTAACTATGTCTTAAAGTTATGAATGTCCTATGAATCCATCACCTCTCTTAAATAAAAAATGTTTTAATTCAAAAGAACAAGTACATGAGTTTCGAATTTATCCTTGAACTTAGTTTAATTATATTGATGTGGTGACAATGAATGATGATGATTGTCACGTTCATCACATTCAGGTTGAAGTGCGAATGAATATCTTAGAAGCGAAATAAGTTGAATTGAATAGAAAAACTGTATTACTTTTCATTAATCTTTGAACATCCTGGATTGGATCTTTTGATCATTTTTAGATACAGCGCACCTGGACCTTTTTCACTGAGATACCTCAGGGGATGCACTTCCCTCCACATAGTTATTGAAAGCAACTGAGGATAGAAATACCAAAAATCACTAGGAATCAAGCCACAAAAGCAAGGAAGAGACATAAAAGAGCTCAAGAACATCATTGGTTCCTCAAGAAGGAAACGCCATCATCACTAAGGTGGACTCATTCCTTGTTCTTACTTTCTCTGTTTTTCGTTTTCTATGTTAAGTGCTTATCCATGTTTGTGTCTTCATCACATGATCATTAGTAATTAGTAACTATGTCTTAAAGTTATGAATGTCCTATGAATCCATCACCTCTCTTAAATGAAAAATATTTTAATTCAAAAGAACAAGAAGTACATGAGTTTCGAATTTATCCTTGAACTTAGTTTAATTATATTGATGTGGTGACAATGCTTCTTATTTTCTGAATGTATGCTTGAACAGTGCATATGTCTTTTGAAGTTGTTGTTTAAGAATGTTAAATATGTTGGCTCTTGAAAGAATGATGACAAGGAGACATGTTATTTGATAATCTGAAAAATCATAAAAATGATTCTTGAAGATAGAAAAAGCAGCAAAGAACAAAGCTTGCAGAAAAAAAAATAGGCGAAAAAAAATAATAGAAAGAAAAAGAAAAAGCAAGCAGAAAAAGCCAAAAGCTCTTAAAACCAAGAGGCAAAAGCAAAAAGCCAATAACCCTTAAAACCAAAAGGCAAGGGTAAATAAAAAGGATCCCAAGGCTTTGAGCATCAGTGGATAGGAGGGCCTAAAGGAATAAAATCCTGGTCTAAGCGGCTAAACCAAGCTGTCCCTAACCATGTGCTTGTGGCGTGTAGGTATCAAGTGAAAACTTGAGACTGAGCGGTTAAAGTCAAGGTCCAAAGCAAAAAAAAAAAAAGAGTGTGCTTAAGAACCCTGGACACCTCTAATTGGGGACTTTAGCAAAGCTGAGTCACAATCTGAAAAGGTTCACCCAATTATGTGTCTGTGGCATTTATATATCCGGTGGTAATACTGGAAAACAAAGTGCTTAGGGCCACGGCCAAGACTCATAAAATAGCTGTGTTCAAGAATCATCATACTGAACTAGGAGAGTCAATAACACTATCTAAACTCTGAGTTCCTATAGAAGCCAATCATTCTAAACTCCAATGGATAAAGTGAGATGCCAAAACTATTCAAGAGGCAAAAAGCTACAAGTCCCGCTCATCTGATTGGAGCTATGTTTCATTGATAGTTTGGAATTTATAGTATATTCTCTTCTTTTTATCCTATTTGATTTTCAGTTGCTTGGGGACAAGCAACAATTTAAGTTTGGTGTTGTGATGAGCGGATAATTTATACGCTTTTTGGCATTGTTTTTAGTATGTTTTTAGTAGGATCTAGTTACTTTTAGGGATGTTTTCATAAGTTTTTATGTTAAATTCACATTTCTGGACTTTACTACGAGTTTGTGTGTTTTTCTGTGATTTCAGGTATTTTCTGGCTGAAATTGAGGGACTTGAGCAGAAATCGGATTCAGAGGTTGAAGAAGGACTGCTGATGCTGTTGGATTCTGACCTCCCTGCACTCAAAGTGGATTTTCTGGAGCTACAGAACTCAACATGGCGCGCTTCTAATTGCGTTGGAAAGTAGACATCCAGGGCTTTCCAGCAATATATAATAGTCCATACTTTGCTCGAGAATAGATGACGTAAAGTGGCGTTCAACGCCAGCTCTCTGCCTGATTCTGGAGTTTAGCGCCAGAAATGGATCAAGAACCAGAGTTGAACGCCAGAAATGGATCAAAACCTGGCGTTCAACTCCACAAATGGCCTCTGCACGTGTAACACTCAAGCTCAGCCCAACCACACACCAAGTGGGCCCCGGAAGTGGATTTATGCATCAATTACTTATTTCTGTAAACCCTAGTAGCTAGTTTATTATAAATAGAACTTTTTATCATTGTATCCAGAGTCTTGGTTACTCCGGTTCCCCTCTGGGGCCGAGACCAATGAACTCCATTATCACTTATGTATTTTCAACGGTAGAGTTTCTACACTCCATAGATTAAGGTGTGGAGCTCTGTTGTTCCTCGAAGATTAATGCAAAGTACTACTGTTGTCTATTCAATTCATCTTATTTCGCTTCTAAGATATTCATTCACACTTTAACCTGAATGTGATGAACGTGACAATCATCATCATTCCCTATGAATGCGTGTCTGACAACCACTTCCGTTCTACATTAGATTGAATGAGTATCTCTTAGATCTCTTAATCGGAATCTTCGTGGTGTAAGCTAGAATAATGGCGGCATTCAAGAGAATCCGGAAAGTCTAAACCTTGTCTGTGGTATTCCGAGTAGGATTCAATGATTGAATGACTGTGACGAGCTTCAAACTCGCGATTGTTGGGCGTAGTGACAGACGCAAAAGGATAGTAAATCCTATTTCAGCATGATCGAGAACCGACAGATGAATAGCCGTGCCGTGACAGGGTGCGTTGACCACTTTCACTGAGAGGATAGGATGTGACCATTGACAAGGGTGATGCCTCCAGACGATTAGCCATGCCGTGACAGGGCATTTGGATCATTTTCCCGAGAGAAGACCGAAAGTAGCCATTGACAATGGTGACGCATTACATAAAGCCAGCCATGGAAAGGGGTAAGGCTGATTGGATGAAGACAGCAGGAAAGCAGAGGTTCAGAGGAACGAAAGCATCTCTATGCGCTTATCTGAAATTCTCACCAATGATTTACATAAGTATTTCTATCCCTATTTTATTAATTAATTTCGAAAACTCCATAACCATTTGATATCCGCCTGACTGAGATTTACAAGGTGACCATAGCTTGCTTCATACCGACAATTTCCGTGGGATTCGACCCTTACTCACGTAAGGTATTACTTGGACGACCCAGTGCACTTGCTGGTTAGTTGTGCGAAGTTGTGAACCATGGTATTGGCATCATGTTTTTGGCGCCATTACCAGGGAAAGAAAGAGCGATGAATTTTACATAATTAAAGTGTAATCACAATTTCTGCGCACCAATCATCAACCTAATAAATCACAAAATAAAAAAATAAAATAAAATAGATATGATTAAATAACATTGGGTTGCCTCCCAACAAGCGCTTCTTTAATGTCAATATCTTGACAGTGAGATCTCATGGAGCCTCACAGATATTCAGAGCAATGTTGGGACCTCTCAACACCAAACTTAGAGTTTGACTATGGGGCTTTGGTTGACTCTGCAGTGAGAGAAGCTTTTCATGCTTCCTCCCCATGGTTACAGAAGGAGAACCTTGTGTCTTATAGTTTGCAATGTCTGCAAACCACAGAGCTTCTTGAATAGCAAATAATTGCTCATCTGGAAAGGTTTCAGAAATCTCAGTAGGAGGGAGGGATGCTCCTGCTACTGGTTCTATCCGGGACAGGTGATCAGCTACTTGATTCTCTGTCCCTTTTCTGTCTCTTATTTCTATATCAAACTCTTGCAGAAGCAACACCCATCTTATGAGCCTGGGCTTTAAATCCTGCTTTGTGAGTAGATATTTTAGAGCAGCATGGTCAGTGTACACAATCACTTTTGATCCTACTAAGTATGATCTAAACTTGTCAATGGCATAAACCACTGCAAGCAGCTCTTTTTCTGTGGTTGTGTAATTTTTTTGGTCATCATTTAAAACACAGCTAGAATAATAAATGACATGCAGAAGCTTGTTATGCCTCTATCCCAGTACTGCACCAATGGCATGGTCACTAGCATCACACATTAGTTCAAATAGTAATGTCCAGTCTAGTGCAGAAATAACTGGTGTTGTGACCAGCTTGGCTTTCAGAGTTTCAAATGCCTGCAGACACTCTGTGTCAAACATAAATGGCGTGTCAGCAACTAGCAGATTGCTTAGAGGTTTTGCAATTTTTGAAAAATCCTTTATAAACCTCCTATAGAATCCTGCATGCCCCAGAAAGCTTCTGATTGCCTTAACATTGACAGGTGGTGGTAATTTTTCAATTACGTCTACCTTAGCTTGATCCACCTCTATTCCCTTGTTCGAAATCTTGTCCCCAAGGACAATCCCTTTAGTCACCATAAAGTGACATTTTTCCCAGTTTAAAACCAGGTTAGTCTCTTGGCATCTTTTCAGAACCAGTGTCAGGTGATCAAGACAGGAGCTGAATGAGTCTCCATATACTGAGAAGTCATCTATGAAGACTTCCAGAAATTTTTCTACCATATCAGAGAAAATAGAGAGCATGCATCTCTGAAAGGTTGCAGGTGCATTACACAACCCAAATGGCATCCTTCTGTAGGCAAATACTCCAGATGGACATGTGAATGCTGTTTTCTCTTGATCCTGGGGATCTACTACAATTTGGTTGTAGCCTGAATAGCCATCCAAAAAGTAGTAATAATCATGACCTGCTAGTCTTTCTAGCATCTGGTCCATGAATGGTAAAGGAAAATGATCCTTTCTGGTGGTTGTATTGAGCCTTCTATAGTCAATACACATGCGCCACCCTGTAACTGTTCTTGTAGGAATCAGTTTATTTTTTTCATTATGAACCACTGTCATGCCTCCCTTTTTGGGGGCAACTTGGACAAGGTTCACCCAGGGGCTATCTGAAATAGGATAAATAATCCCAGCCTCGAGTAACTTGGTGACCTCTTTCTGCACCACTTCCTTCATGGCTGGATTTAGCCGCCTCTGTGGTTGAACCACTGGCTTAGCATCATCCTCTAATAGGATCTTGTGCATGCATCTTGCTGGGCTGATGCCCTTAAGGTCACTTATGGACCACCCAAGAGCTGTCTTGTGTGTCCTTAGCACTTGAAGTAGTGCTTCCTCTTCCAGGGGATTTAAAGCAGAGCTTATGATCACCGGAAAAGTGTCACCTTCTCCCAGAAATGCATATTTCAGGGATGGTAGTAATGGTTTGAGCTTGGGTTTAGGAGGTTTTTCCTCTTCCTGAGGAAGTTTCAGAGGCTCTTTCAATTCCTCTGAATCCTCCAGATCAGGCTGAACATCTTTAAAAATGTCCTCTAGCTCTGATTCGAGACTCTCAGTCATATTAACCTCTTCCACTAGGGAGTCAATAATATCAACGCTCAGGCAGTCGTCTGATGTGTCTGGATGTTGCATAGCTTTGACAACATTCAACTTAAACTCATCCTCATTGACTCTCAGGGTTATCTCCCCTTTTTGGACGTCAATGAGGGTTCGTCCAGTTGCTAGGAATGGTCTTTCTAGAATGAGAGTTGCACTCTTGTGCTCCTCTATTTCCAGCACTACAAAGTCAGTAGGGAAGGCAAATGGCCCAACCTTGACAATCATGTCCTCAATTATGCCTGATGGGTATTTAATGGAGCCATCAGCAAGTTGAAGACAGATCTAGGTTGGTTTGACCTCTTCAGTCAAGCCAAGCTTTCTGATAGTGGATGCAGGGATTAGGTTGATGCTTGCCCCAACATCACATAAAGCTGTTTTGGTGCAATTACCCTCTAAGATGCATGGTATCATAAAGCTCCCGGGATCTTTAAGCTTTTCTGGGAAGCTTTTCAGAATGACTGCACTGCATTCTTCAGTGAGGAGAACTCTTTCAGTTTCTCTCCAATCCTTCTTATGACTCAAGATATCTTTCATGAACTTGGCATAAGAGGGTATTTGCTCAAGTGCCTCCGCAAACGGAATCTTTATTTCAAGAGTCCTGAGATAGTCTGCAAAGCGAGCAAATTGCTTATCATGCTCCTCTTGGCAGAGTTTTTGAGGATAAGGTATCTTGGCTTTGTACTCCTCAACCTTGGTTACTGAAGGTTTATTTCCTACAGAAGTGGTTGGGAAAGCCTTTTTAGAGGGGTTGTTATCAGCACTTGTGTGTGTCTGATCCCTCACTGGCATTTGAATGCCAGGGTTAGAAGCTGGATTAGCGTTGGACGCCAACTCCTTACCTGTTCCTGGCGTTTGAACGCCAGAACTGAGCTTCCATTGGGCGTTTGATGCCAACTCCTTGCCTGTTTCTGGCGTTTGAACGCCAGAGTTATTCCTCTCTGGGCTCTTACTGTCCTCAGAGGGATTTTGGATAGCAGGTTGTTCATTTCTTGGCTTCCTGCTGCCTTGAAGTGAGGTATTTAATGTTTTTCCACTTCTTAATTGAATTGCTTGGCACTCTTCCGTTATTTGTTTTGATAACTGCTGTTCTGTTTGCTTCAACTATACTTCCATATTCAGATTAGCCATTCTTGTGTCTTGTAGTATCTCCTTGAATTCGGCCAGTTGTTTTGTTAGAAAGTCTAATTGCTGATTGAATTCAGAATTTGTTTTGCAGGACTGATCATGGAAGATTCACTGCTTAGGTACAGATGCTGATTGCTGGCAACTGTATCAATAAGCTCTTGAGCCTCTTCAATTGTCTTTCTCATGTGTATAGATCCACCAGCTGAGTGATCTAGAGAAATTTGAGCTTTCTCTGTAAGCCCATAATAGAAGATGTCTAACTGCACCCATTCTGAAAATATTTCAGAGGGGCATTTTCTTAGCATCTATCTGTATCTCTCCCAGGCATCATAAAGAGATTCATTATCTCCTTGTTTAAAGCCTTGGATGTCCATCCTTAGCTGTGTCATCCGTTTTGGAGGGAAGTATTGATTCAGGAATTTTTCTGACAGCTGTTTCCATGTCCATATGCTAGCCTTAGGTTGGTTATTTAACCACCTCTTAGCTTGGTCTTTTACAACAAATGGAAACAGTAATAATCTGTAGACATCCTAATCTACTTCTTTATCATGTACTGTGTCAGAAATTTGTAAAAATTGTGCCAGAAACTCTGTAGGTTCTTCCTGTGGAAGACCGGAATACTGGCAACTTTGCTGCACCATGATAATGAGCTGAGGATTCAACTCAAAGCTACTGACTCCAATGGAGGATATACAAATACTGCTCCCATATGAAGCAGTAGTGGGGTTAGCATATGACCCCAGAGTCCTTCTGGACTGTTCATTTCCACTTAGGTCCATGATGGAGAAAGGGAGATGATGCAGATTGCAAATAATTTTTTTTTTTGAAAACCAAAATTAAAATAAAATAAAATAAAATAAAATAACTGAAAAATTTACTATATTTTTGAAAATTAGAAGAAAAAGAAATAAAAGAAAATTGAAAACTAAATTAATTAAAAAGATTTGAAAAAAAATGTGGGTGAGGATTTTCGAAAAAAAATGAAGAGAGAGAAATTGGTTAGGAAGTTTTGAAAAAGATATGTCTTAAAATTAAAGATACTTGTAAAAAAATAAAATAAAATAAAAAAAGAAAAGATATGAAAAAGATTTGATTTTAAGATTTGAGATTAGAAAAGATAAGATAAGCTAGGTAAGAGAAGACAAGGAATTTAAATTAAAAAGTGTTGAAATTTAAATTTTAAATTTGAAAATTAATTTTGAAATTTGAATTTTGAAATTTGAATTTTGAATTTTGGAAGTTGAAATTTGAAATTTGAAATAAGATAAGATAAGATTTTGAAAAATATATGATTTTTTTGAAAAAAGATTTTAATTTTGAAATTTTAAAACTAAGATAAGATAAAATAAAAAATTTTAAAATAAAATCTGAATTTTTAAAAGGAAAATTCGAAAAATCAATTAAAATAAAGAAAAAAGATATTTTTGAATTCAATGAGGAAAGAGAAAAACAATAAAAAGACAAAAAACTTAAAATTTTTAGATCTAATGCTCCTTATTTTCGAAAATTTTGGAGGGAAACACCAAGGAACACCAAACTTAAAAATTTTAAGATCAAAACACAAGGAAGACTCAAGAACACTTTGAAGACTCACAAGAACAACAAGAACATGAAGATAGAACACCAAACTTAAAATTTTTGGAAAACCAAAATAAAATTTTCGAAAACTAAAGAAAAATCAACAAAAAAACACCAAACTTAAAGTTTGGCACAAGATTTATTCAAAGAAAAATTATTTTTGAAAAAGTTTTTAAAAAGAAGATAGCCAATTACCAAGAACATAAGCACAATGCTCTAACTAATTGAGCTATAAATTTAACGTGTTTTAATAAGATATTTAATAAATAAAGATGTTTTTAATTAATTTTTTTTTGGATACTAATAATTCGAAAATGCACAAGAAAAACAAGAAAAATCACAAAACAAGAGAAACTAAAGATCAAACAAGGAAAATAAACAAGAACAACTTGAAGATTAAGAAAGAACAATGAACACAAATTCGAAAATTAAAAGAAAATAAAAACATGCAATTGACACTAAACTTAAAATATGAAACTAAACTCAAACAGAAAAACTCAATTATCAGTTTATAAAATTTTCAAAAAATTTAAAAAGAGAAAATAAGGATTAAAAAAAATTTCAACCAAAAACAATAATAGAAGACTCTAAACCAAAAAGAAAAAAAATTTTCCTAATCTAAGCAACAAAATAAACCTTCAGTTGTTCAAACTCGAACAATCCCGGGCAACGGCGCCAAAAACTTGGTGCACGAAATGTGAATCACACTTTTCACAACTCGTACCACTAACCAGCAAGCGCACTGGGTCGTCCAAGTAATACCTTACGTGAGTAAGGGTCGATCCCACTGAGATTGTTGGCTTGAAGCAAGCTATGGTTATTTTGTATTTCTTAGTCAGGAAATCAATTATATTTATCAGTTTGAATTGCGAGAAATAAAAGAGCATGAAATAAATACTTGTTCTGTAGTAATGGAGAATATGTTGGAGTTTTGGAGATGCTTTGTCTTCTGAATCTCTGCTTTCCCCCTGTCTTCTTCTTCACGCACGCAAGGTTCCTCCTATGGCAAGCTGTGTGTTGGTGGATCACCGTTGTCAATGGCTACCATCCGTCCTCTCAGTGAAAATGGTACAGGTGCGCTGTCACCGCCCGGCTAATCATCTGTCGGTTCTCACTCATGCTGGAATAGGAGCCATTGATCCTTTTGCGTCTGTTACTACGCCCAACCCTTGTGAGTTTAAAGCTCGTCACAGTTATTCAATCCTTGAATCCTACTCAGAATACCACAGATAAGGTTTAGACTTTCCGGATTCTCAAGAATGCTGCCAATGGATTCTCGCTTATACCACGAAGATTCTGATTAAGGAACCCAAGAGATACTTATTCAATCTAATGTAGAACGGAGGTGGTTGTTAGGCACGCGTTCATAGGTTGAGAATGGTGATGAGTGTCACGGATCATCACATTCATCATATTGAAGTGCGAATAAATATCTTAGATAGAAACAAGCGTGTTTGAATGGAAAACAGAAGTAATTGTATTAATTCATCGAGACACAGCAGAGCTCCTCACCCCCAACAATGGAGTTTAGAGACTCATGCCGTCAAAGAGTACAAAGTTTAGATCTAAAATGTCATGAGGTACAAAATAAATCTCTAAAAGTTGTTTAAATACTAAACTAGTAACCTAGGTTTACAGAAAATGAGTAAACTAAGATAGATGGTGCAGAAATCCACTTCTGGGGCCCACTTGGTGTGTGCTGGGGCTGAGACTTAAGCTTTACATGTGCCTAGGCTGTTTCTGGAGTCAAACGCCAGGTTGTAACCTGTTTTTGGCGTTTAACTCCAATTTGTAACCTGTTTCTGGCGTTTAATGCCAGACTACAACATGGAACTGGCATTGAACGCCAGTTTACGTCGTTTATCCTTGAGAAAAGTATGGACTATTATATATTGATGGAAAGCCCTGGATGTCTACTTTCCAACGCAATTGAGAGCGCGCCAGTTGGACTCATGTAGCTCCATAAAATCCATTTCGAGTGCAGGGAGGTCAGAATCCAACAGCATCTGCAGTCCTTTTTCAACCTGAATCAGATTTTTGCTCAGCTCCCTCAATTTCAGCCAGAAATTACCTGAAATCACAGAAAAACACACAAACTCATAGTAAAGTCCAGAAATGTGATTTTTATTTAAAAACTAATAAAAATATAATAAAAAGTGACTAACACATATTAAAAACTACCTAAAAACAATGCCAAAAAGCGTATAAATTATCTGCTCATCACACGCTCTGAGCACGCAGTTGGCACGCCCCTTTTGGAAGTCCTTGGTTCCTTCTCTGTCAAACAAGCCTGGCGTGCCATCCCCCAGACATGCCAGTGGACACGCCTTTGTTGCAAGCTAGGCGTGCCACGCCTTTGAACACGCCAATCGCACGCCCATAGTGATGAGTCAGGGTTGCCTTTCTGTGAAATGAACCTGGCGTGCCATGCACAGGCATTCCAGATCGCACGCCCGTTCTGGAGTCTTTGGCGTGCCATGCCCATGCAAGCGACAGTGGCACACCCATTGTGTTGCAGCCATGCTTCTTTTCTGGACAATTAGCCTGGTGTGCCATGCCTAGGCACGCTGGTAGGCACGCTAGTAGTGATGCCTCCATTTCCCCTTCTTGGAAGATTGGCCTGGCATGCCATGCCCAACCTTGCTAGTAGGCACGACAGCTTTAGGATCTTGGCGTGCCACGCCTTCGTAAGAACCAGTGGCATGCCCTTAATGCTACAACACTTTCTTCCTTCTAGAAAGTTAGCTTAGCGTGCAACACCCAGACATGCCATCTCACACGCTGGTTTGGAGGTTCTGGCATGCCATGCCTTTGAACATGCCAGTGGCACGTGATAAACCCCGTTTTTAGGGTTTATCATGTGTAGATTTCAAGGGTTTTATCAATGATCTTCCACACTTATTCATATGAAACCGCATGATTTTGTGTTCCTCTCCCTACTTTGCCTCACAGATGAAAACATGCTTCTTTTACATCAAAAATTGATATATTGTAATTCTCCTCTATTACCATTCGATGCCTTGATCCATTTGTTAAGTGGTTTCAGAAGTTATAGGGCAAAAGTGGCTAAGAGGAGTGAAGGAAGCATGCATGAATGGAAGGAGTATGGAATAAAATAAAGTTTTGAAGTTTGGACATGGGCGCGCACACGCACCTTGCGCGTACGCGCGGATGCGTACTGGTACGCGAAATTGTGATTATTCATTCCCTGGCTATAGCACCAAAAACTTGGTGTGGGAGAACGTGATCTCAAGACTTCTTCACAATTCCGTGTAACTGACCAGCAAGTGCACTGGGTCGTCCAAGTAATACCTTACGTGAGTAAGGGTCGATCCCATGGAGATTGTCGGCTTGAAGCAAACTATGGTCATCTTGTAAATCTCAGTCAGGCATATTCAAATGGTTATGAGGTTTTGATAATTAAAGTATAAATAAAATATAAAATAAGATAGAAAAACCTATGTAATTCATTGATGGGATTTCAGATAAGCGTATGGAGATGCTTGTTGCTTCTGAATCTCTGCTTTCCTATTGTCTTCATTCAATCATTCATACTCCTTTCCATGGCAAGTTGTATGTTGGGGGATCACCGTTGTCAATGGCTACCATCCGTCCTCTCAGTAAAAATGGTCCAAATGCGCTGTCACCGCACGACTAATCGTCTGTCGGTTCTCACTCATGTTGGAATAGGATCCATTGATCCTTTTGCGTCTGTCACTACGCCCAACACTCGCGAGTTTGAAGCTCGTCACAGTCATCCCATCCCAGAACCTACTCGGAATACTACAGACAAGGTTTAGACTTTCCGGATCTCAAAAATGCTGCCAATTGATTCTAGCTTATGCCATGAAGACTCTGATCTCAAGGAATTGAAGGCTCTGTTGTCAGGAGAGACAATCAAATGCATGGACCAGGAATCCAAGAGATATGCATTCAAGCTTGTTTTCATGTAGAACCGAAGTGTTTGTCAGGCACACGTTCATAAGTGAGAATGGTGATGAGTGTCACTTGATCATCACATTCATCATGTTCTTGTGTGCGAATGAATATCTTAGAATAAGAATAAGCTTGAGTTGAATAGAAAGACAACAGTACTTTGCATTAATTCATGAGGAACAGCAGAGCTCCACACCTTAATCTATGGGGTGTAGAAACTCCACCGTTGAAAATACATAAGTGATAATGGTCCAGGCATGGCCGAATGGCCAGCCCCCAAAACGTGTACAATATGATCTATGATAGCATAAAACTGATCAAGGATATAAAATAAATCACGAAAAGTAGTTTTTATACTAAACTAGTAGCTAGGGTTACAGAAAATGAGTAACTAACTGCAGATAGTGCAGAAATCCACTTCCGGGACCCACTTGGTGTGTGCTTAGGCTGAGCATTGAAGCCTTCACATGTAGAGACTTTTCTTGGAGTCCAGCTTTGGTGCCAGTTTGGGCGTTTAACTCCAGCTTTTATGCCAGTTCTGGCGTTTAACGCCAGAATAGGGTAGAAAGTGGGCGTTCAAACGCCAGTTTGCGTTATCAAAACTCGGGCAAAGTATGGACTATTATATATTGCTGGAAATCCTAGGATGTCTACTTTCCAACGCAATTGAGAGCGCGCCAATTGGGTTTCTGTAGCTCCAGAAAATCCATTTCGAATGCAGGGAGGTCAGAATCCAACAGCATCTGCAGTCCTTTTTCAGCCTCTGAATAAGATTTTTGTTCAGGTCCCTCAATTTCAGCCAGAAAATACCTGAAATCACAGAAAAACACACAAACTCATAGTAAAGTCCAGAAATGTAAATTTTGCTTGAAAACTAATAAAAATATACTAAAAAGTAGCTAGATCCTACTAAAAACTACCTAAAAACAATGCCAAAAAGCGTATAAATTATGCGCTCATCACGTACCCCCAGAGTCGGCGCAGTGGAGCCGAACGAGAAGCAGGCGCGCTTATATGGCTGGTTTATATTTCCTATGACGCGTGCGCGCACTGCACACCTGCTCGTAGGTTGCGAAAAACTCCAGGTGCGCGTACGCGTACTGTGCGCGTACCCGCCGATGTGCGCACGTGATTTTTTTAAAGAAAAATATGACCAGCGATTTCAGGGAGTCCCAGGCCCAGTTTTGGAGCAGAATTTTGGAGGGAAAAGCTTAAGAAGACCAAGGATTAGGGGGGTTAGGACAATTAGTCATAATTCTAGATATTTTGGGTAGTTAGTTACATTTTATTTTTAGAGAGAGAAACTCCAACTTCTCTCTAGGATTTCACTTTCTCCATTGCAATTCTCCTTTGATTTCTTGGTGAGATCCATTGCTAATTCACTTTTACCTTGATGCAAGTTGTAGATCTACTCTTCTTCTACTCTCAATTAATGCTCTTTTGATTCAATCTCTTTGACCTAGATTAGTGACTTTGCTACCTTGAATTGTGATTAATGGATTGAGAAATTTCATTCAATTGCTTGATTGTTGATGATTGTTTGGATTAGATAGTTTTAATTCAATTTTCTTCTCTCAATTACATCATGTCTTCTATGATTGCCTACCAATTGTTTGTGATAATGACAACCCTACCTATGGAGTAGATTTCTCTCATTTGGCTTAGGGGTTGAATTATTGAAGACACTTGAGTAGTGAATATCAATTGTTGACTAGGAATTGAGAATTGCTAATTGACTTGGAGTGCACTAAAGCTAGACTTCCCTAGGGTGAGACTAGGACTTGTGACTCAAGTTAGTTACTCTCACTTGACTTTCTTCCATTATTAGGGGGTTAACTAAGTGAAGCAATAATCAACTCTTACCACAATTGAAGGAAACTATAATGATGGAACTTCCGATAATTACCCTTAGCCAAGGCTCTTATCTCAATTAATTGTTGTTTACTTTTGTTACCTTGAATTCTTGCACCAACTCTCAAAACCACAAAAGACTTCCTTATCAATGATGTGCATTCTAAGGCAATTCCTAGAGAAAACGACTCGAGATCAATACTCTCGATCATAGATTTTAGAATTGTTTGATGCGATATTTGCGTGTTGGTTAGACTATACTTACGATTGGATTCATTACTAATTTCTAACCGGCATACGAATATTTCGGTTCATCAGTACGCTCATAATGATGCACTTTTTTTTGCTCTTCTGGATCACAAACCTAGCGTGCCACACCCAAGCACGCCAGTATACATGTCGGCCTTGAAGATCTTGGCGTATACTAAATCTAAAATAGATTTACTCATAAAATAAGTGCATTTCGGCACCAATGAATTAAATATCGTTGGAAATACTAGTTGTATTGTCGTAATTAAATAGGAGTTAATTTATTCCATCACCAATTAAATTTTATATATACTATAAACATTTTTAACCTGGTGCACCTTCAGCTGCTTCTTTACCCACACTTACTTGTGGGCAACATTTTGAGTTGTACCCTTGTATACATACAAAGGAAGAATAATTCTAACTTTTACATTAAATTCATTATTGAAGAATAATTTTTAAATAAAAATAATAAATAATTATCAAATAATATAAAATAAAATCTCTCGTACGGTATAACCTTATATGGATGACCGGCAAAGGATTTGGAAGTACATAAGTATACTCTATACTCCATACTTTGATACTAAAAAAAAAAAAAGCCAAAAAACAAAAAAAAAAAAATAAAAATTATTTTTAATATAAAAATAAGAATGATATTTTATAGTGGTTAATGATATTTTAATTTGTTAGGTATTTTGTAGTGGTTAATTATTAATTATATATTCCTAATTACATATATTTCTGATATTTAGTCAACAAAAAATATCTGATCTTTTTTATTTTTTAGAATAAAAATGAGGTACAACTTAAGTTAAATTGAATTTTGTATTTTATAGATAAGACTTTCGATTAAAATATTATTTTTTATACAAAATTTAGACTGTATTTTGCAACTTTCAAAAAAAAATTTTGACTCATAAAAGTGATAAAACACAGCCCGCATTTTAGAGTTTTCAAAAAAAAAATATTTTTAAACGCAACCTGCGTTTTGAATTTTCAAAAAAAATAAAAAAATGTCCATTTTCAAATGCAACTTGCATTTTGAGCTAAAAAACAAAAATAAAAAATTTAAAAAGTTAAAATTTAAAAAACGTAACTTACGTTTTAGTTGTACAAAAATATGAAAGAATATGATAAAAATAGAACGTAACCTGTGTTTTGGCTGACACTCGTAATAATATAAATACTTGATATAATTCCATTTCATTGCATTACATCATAATTATTTTCATCAAAAAAAAATTCAGCCTATTTGGTATACAACATTTTTTTTATTTACCGTGAAGTGTTTGTGCTTCTGTTAAAAAACAATATCAAAGCAGATGTTAGCAGTAGCTTAATCAACCAATAAAACAATAAAATATCACAGCTTTGCAACAATTCATCTACTGCTTTAAACTATGTCAAGCACCCGTGTTGGTTTCGTTGGCTTGTAGTTGGTGTTACCCACTTCCAAAAAAATTTCGTACGATCCCAATATGGCATTATCCCAATTATTTAAATTTAAATAAAATATATTAATTAGTTCCAACCTTAAAATTAAGATACCCAAAATCACAAATATCTTAAACACATTATCCTGTACCCACTTCAAAAGAATCATCATTTTCCATTCTTCGCAATCATTACCCAGATTTCGGGCAGTTCTTTAGTTTAAACTTTAAACTAGTATTTCTCCGATACTAATGACGAAGTTAATTTATTAAAATGGTTAAAAGAGTTTGGCTTCGTTGGCATATCGTATTATACTATCAAAATCTCGCCACCGACACACATTCATAAAACGAAAAATCATAACCACCATTTTACCTGTTGGCTGGTAAGAGGAAATAACGCAGGAAAAGAACAGAAACTTAATTTTCATCATTATTTCTATTTCTCGGTAGCTTAAAATAATAAATGCCATCAAATTAAAATCCTCACACATCATACTCATATGTCATATCCCATCAGCATCTAACACTCCCGCCTAATTCAATTATGGATTTTGCTAGGAAGACGGTTGAGTATTTAAAAAACATAATTTATTTTAAATCTTGAAAAATAGAAAATTTGCAAAATTTGAAATTTTACCAATTAAACGGTAAAATGTGTGTTTGGATTACAGTTTAGAATTTGTATAAAATTGATTTAAAATTGATTTTAATGATAACTTAATTTGGGTTAATAGGTCTTGACCCTGTCACCCGTGAACAGCAATTACAAGTTTCAACTTTTTTCAAAATTCAATTTTTCTTACCAAAGCAAATAACCAAAGCTACAATCATAGCTACAGCACCAAAACATAATTAAAAATTTTGATTTTCTAAAGCTCCATTTTCCCGTTCCCACCCCTTTTTTGGGGGGAGAAAAACCGTTGAAAGCATGCCACTATTGTGTAACGCCAACTTAAATTACACTTTTTTCCCTATTAAAATATTGAAAAGAAAAAAAAAAAGAAAAAAGTAAAGTTAAACAAAAAAAAACATTATTTTACAGATATTATCTAAAAATCACACCTCTGTGATTCATCAATGGTCATGACGGCATCGACGAGGAAGACGAAGACGAAGACGAAGATGAAGAAGATAAAGGGTAACTAGAATTCCTGCAAAAACCGAAACTTTCCCTGTTTTCAATCTCACTTTCCAAAACGAAATGCCCCAACGAATCCACCCTCTCCACCATATTCTCCCCACAGAGAAATTCTTTACTGAAAACCGCTTCCACTTCTCTTCCTAGATCGTGAACAAATACGTGTGTTTTCTTCCCCGGCGGTTTCTTGCTCCGCGCGAGAACCGCCGCTGTGAAGATCGGCGCCATCCTCCCCGGAGCCCCCGGGAAATAGCCTCTTGGACCGTCGACGAGTATAACGTCCCATGGAACCTCGTAGATATGGTTGGGAAGGTCGTTAATGGCGAGCTTGCACTCCGAGAACAAGAGATTCTGAACGGGTCTGCAATCTTTTCTACTGTGTTTCTTCGCGTGTGAGAGAAGGTTCTTGTGTTCGGTAACTTTGGTTGTGAGCTGAACGTCGTAGGCTTCGATTCCGGGGTTGTTCTGCTCGAACTTGGAGATGATGTATTCGATCTCGTCGACGAAGACGGTGCGGCCGCCGCGGTGGTTGAGGGCGGCCCAGAGGAGGGACTCGTGGGTGAGGCCGAAGATGAGGAAGTTGGGGGGGTGTGGGGTGCGGAGGAGGGTGGAGGCGATGGCGTTGGTTTCGGAGGGGGACATGGGTTTGGTGGTGGCGATGGTGGTGTTGGAGGTGGTGGCATAGTGGAGGAGGGCTTTGGAGATGGAGGGAGGGAGAGGGGAGAAGGTGGAGATGGAGGGGGTGGTGGTGGAGGAAGAGGGGACGTTGACGGTGGTGAAGAGGGTGAAGGTGAAGAGGAGAGTGAAGAAAGTGAGGAAGAGGAGGAATAAGAGGCGGTGGTGGTTAGAAGGATGGAGGGATGAAGGATGGAGGAGGATCAGCTTCGTGTTCGTGTTGCTTTTCATTTTGCAGAGAGAGAGAGAGAGAGAGAGAGAGAGAGGGGTGTCTTCTTTCGCTATTTCTTTCTTCTTTTCTCTCTGCCCTGGGCTGGGGCTTTTCAGCTGCTTAAGTGCTACTATTGCTAAATTAGAGCACATTCTTACTCGTACCAAATTCTCTCACAATTCACCGAATTGCAAATTGCGTTCAGGAGAAAAACAGATGCATTTCAATTTCAACAAAAATGTAATACTTTTTCTTTTTTGTTTATGCTTTTTTCTTCTTTTTTTTTTCTTACTTGTATTCCTATTGCTTCTTTTTTTTTTTTCTTCTTCTTCTCTGGTATATTGTTGTTAAATTTGCAAGTTAACTCGTAAACTCGTATGAGTTTTTATGAGTTTAAGTAGTGAAATTGAGTTAACTCAAACACACTCGTTTCTGAATAAACTTAGCTAAACTCGCATAAATTCCATCAAAATCGTAAATTAGCAAGTTTGTGTTGGGTATCCGTTTTTGGCAAAAAACGACGTCATTTTAAACTAAAAAAATATAACAAAATAATGTTGATGGGCTGATGGCTCAAGCATTAATCCTAATCGCTCACTCTTCTCCCCCTCTTCACCATTCTCTCACTCTCTCATTTTTGTGACCTCTGCCGTTTGTCGTTCGTCGCTCGCCATTGGTCGACTGTGTCTCCAAACAGCCACAGGTCACTCTCTGCTTCTCTTTACTCTCGCTCTCTGTGCTGCTTTGGTGCACCTGAAGCCTCTATCGCCCGCATCCCTACCTTTGTTTGTCACGTTGCCACCATTCATCACGTCCTCTGTCAACCGCCTAGCTGTTGTCATTCATTCGCGCACAATCACTGCTTGTCTGTCTTCATAATTGCACCTGGTTTCTCTGCTCCATTCAGGTATTTTAAAAAAATGTTTAATTACTTTGCAGGTCCCTATAATTTCACCGAATTTTCAATTAGGTCCCTATACTCTTTTCTTTTCAATTGGGTCCTTATACATTATTTTTTTTTCAATTTAATCCCTATTAACGTTAAACGTCAAAAAAATATTAGTGAATTGTGAAATTACTTGTATACCCTTAGGGACCTAATTGAAAAAAAAAACAGTATACGAACCTCATTGAAAATTCGATAAAACTATAAATATTGAATGAAAGATATTCCTATAATCCTTTTTATTTTGTCACTATTATTCTTTTACTTATTTATATACAAATTGTACCAAAAAATATCTTTTTTTTTTTACTTTTAAAATATCTTATCTTAAGAACATACAAAAAAAAGGAATGAATAAAATAAAACAGAAATAGTAGTAATAAGTATATATAAAATTCAATTTCCATCATTCAAGTATTCATTATGATTATGTAACATTTTATATTTACGTGGATTCATGGAATATAGTTTGTGTCTTTATCATATCATGGTACACCATAAAAAACCACAAGACTATGTAATTTGTGCTATTGAAATTTAAAATCTAAAAACGAAAACTATAGAAAACTTAGTTTCTTGTGTTGCAACCTCCCACTCTCTGAACCAGTATAGGAATCAATAATAACATTGATAACGGCCATTTTTGAGCCAAGAAGGATTTTGAAAGAGCAGACTTGAGTTCATCAGGTGTCCCAACAAGATAGTCCTTTCCACCAAAAGCTTCAATCAAAGCATGGTAGCCTGCTTTCGAAACAAAGGAAGTTGGAGCAGGATCATCTTTGTGAGGTCCATTAATCTCTTTGGAGTTCTCTAGTCACCACCATATACACCTTCATTTTTGAAAATAATCACTACTACAAGTACCTGGTACTGAACCAATGTCTAGATTGAAAAAAAAAAAGATAAGACATATAAGGCAATACATATTTTCTCAAGTATTAACAAAAGATAACGACAACAAGAACGGATAACAAGATTCAGGACAACAAGATTCGTTTATAATTTACCTTTACCACTACTCAGTACTTGCTAGTAACTAGTAAAAAACATCTCCTAGAACTTGAAATTTTGGGTTAATCCTATCTATTACAAAACTATTAGCTATGGACAGAAACATAAAAGAGTTCATGGAAGATCCTAATTCAAAACAATGGCAATAAAAATTTTTGCTAGCGTTTTATGATTTGTGGTTAGACCTTAAGTTGTTTCTATAAACATGTATTTGAGATATGCGTGAATCAACAGAATCAGTCGTCATATTCTCAATTTTATATACTTTTCATACTGGTTGTTACTTAACAATAATATATAGACTAAAATAAAAATCATTCCATTATATGATAATGAAAATATAACTAAAGATAAGGGCATCAATCTACATAACACAATGAAAGAGTAATTAAATAGATAAATATAAGAATGGGTTCAGCAGTATATACCTCAACTTCAATGGCACTAAATCCGAATCCAAAATCCCCTTCAACTGCAATAACAAATCAATCGAGACAAGTCACTACATCCGAATTGCACCGAGGCCAACCCCTATGGTCCCCCAAGTCCCTGCATCCAACCTAGTCCTGAGCTCTGTCTGAACCAACACAGCCCTACCTACATCCATAGTGTTTGCACCCTCAGACACCACTCCCGGGGCCGGGCTTCCAATTCCAAGAATTGCAATCTGTCTCAAGAATTAAAACAATATAGTAATTGAGTTGAGAGAATCACCATGTGATGACTTGCATCATCTACCATTCTTTCTTACATAAAGAGGACCATAAAAGAACATAAATCTCATTTTATCATTGCAATTCATGCATTATTTGATGAATATTATGGTACATTACTTTGAGAAGAGTTGTGCTGAATTTCAGGTGAAAAAGACATCAAAAATGGGAAGAAAACAGTAAAGAAGCTGGGCGTGTGAAACTAGCGTGCCACTTGGAGAAAACGCAACAAAAATGCACTGGCGTGGCACGCCAATACTGAAATCCAGAAGGAAGTCTCAAGCATTCACAAGGGGCGTGGCATGCTAGACCCTGGGCGTGCCACGCTAGTACAAAGTTCCAGAGAAGCAATAATGGAGGACACTAAAGGGGCGTGGCACACCAGGCTGGGCGTGGCACGCCTAAACCATCATCTACTGTGGGCGTGCCACTTGAGCCAAGGGGCGTGGCACGCCAGCTCATCACTCCAGGGGGAAACATCACTATGGCGTGCCACTTAGTATCGAAAGCGTGGCATGCCATCCCCAAGAAGTCACTTAGGCGTGCCACTTGAGGAACCAGGCGTGGCACGCCAAGCTTGAGAAGTCTACAAATGTATGGGCGTGCCACTTGAATAGGATGGCGTGGCACGCTGGTACAAAATTTCAGAGAAAGGAGTTGAAGGCCATATAGGTCTAGGCGTGCCACTTGGTATCGAAGGCGTGGCACGCCAGACTCTCATTTTCACTTTGGCGTGCCACTTAAGCAACCAGGCGTGGCACACCAATGCACAAAGAGGCCAAAGCAAGAGTTGGGCATGCCACTTAGTATCGAAGGCGTGGCACGCCAGCCCAAGAATGTCACTTTGGCGTGCTACTTGAGTGCTGGGCGTGGCACGCCAGCTGCTGGAACCAAGGCAAGATCAAGGGCGTGGCACGCCAGCCTCTAGGCGTGGCACGCTGGTACAAGTTTTCAGAGAGGATGAAGGAGGCCAAACACATGGGCGTGCCACTTGGTGTCGAAGACGTGGCACGCCACCCACTATTCCTCACTTAGGCGTACCACTTGAACCCCAGGCGTGGCACGCCATTGTCATTCAGAAAGCAAGAGCCATTAGGGTGTGCCACTTGAGTTCATGGCGTGGCACGCCAAACAGAAGAATCACTTGCCTCCAAAGGGCGTGGCATGCCAGACCTTGGGCGTGCCATGCTAGTTCAACTTTCCAGAAAGCTTGATCAAGCATACAACAAGGGCGTGGCACACCCTACCCTGGGTGTGCCACGCTAGTTCAAGTCTCCAGAGGCAAGAAGAAGAGGAAAAAGGCTAGGGCGTGCCACTTAAGCTCGAAGGCGTGGCACGCCATGCTACATGTGCATTAAAAGACCCTGGGTGTGCCACTTGAGCTCGAAGGCGTGGCATGCCAGGGATGTTATTAAAGAAGAACGTGCCACTTGAGGGACTGGGTGTGGCACGCCAAGCCAGAATTGAAGGAGCACGTGACACACCACTAAAGCGCCAGCCACACGCCAGCTGGGAAGTCACGCTTATTGAGTTTCTTTTCCCTCCAAATTGTAATTTTCCTTTTTCACTTTTGTAATTCTTTTATTTTAAGAACTAGAAGTAGTATAAACACCCCCAAGAAGTACTGAAGAGGGGTTAAGCAGTTAGGGAGACTAGTTTTGGATTCACTTTTACACTTCATCATCTTCTTTACTTTGGAGTACTTTTCTTTGAGCTATGAGTAGCTAAATTCCCTCTCATTGAGAGAGGGAGCTTTGTTGTACTTAATGGATTGATGATAGTGAAATTCTTCTTCTCTTTATTTTCTCTTTGATTTGCTAGAAGGAATTTCGTTTTTAATGCTTAGTGTTTAATTATCTTGGGAAAGAGATTGAATGCAAAATGGGTTTCATGGGAACCTTGGGAAAGGAAACATGAAACCATGCTTGAAATCCCTTCTCACATTTGAGTAGGATTTGGGTTTTGGTGTTTGGATATGGTGACATATAATCCTCTATCTACTTGGACCTATGATGATGTGTGGTATAATCGGGGACCAAGCATATCTCTCTTCATGAACAATTAGATCAAGGAATTGGCTATTGATCAAGATCTGAGAGATTGAGTCACCAAGGGATTCGGGCTCAATCAATCATGATTGCCAACAGGTCAATGAGTTACATGATTAAAGAGGATATAAGCTGAAATTGATCCAAAGAGACAACATCTCCTGATCTCAATGAATTTTCCCATTCTTATCTATCACTTTCTTTATAGCTTATTTTTACATTCTGCAATTCCCCATTCCCATTTACAATTAAGCCATTTATGATTCCGCACTTTACATTCTGTCATTTCCATTTCTGCACTTTATTGCTTCCCTTTACATTTTAGCCATTTACATTTCTGTCATTTATAATTCTGCAAATCACAATCTATTTGTTCCACTTGACTAATTCATCAATTGATTAAAACTGCTCAAATTTGCCAATCTCTGTGAATACGATCCCACTCCACTGTGGGTTATTACTTGATACGACCTGGTGCACTTGCCAAAAAACGGATTCACAAATTTTATAATGGGGTGTGAATTTGGCTCATCAAGTTTTATGGCGCCATTGCCGGGATTGGCTTAAATTTTCCAGTGATTAAATTGATTGTAGAGCTAAATTAAGTAATTTAATTTTCTTGTTATTTTATTTTATTTTATTCTTCTAGCACTTTTTATTTTTCTCTCATCTCTGCTCTGAGTTCTATTTCTTTTTCTATGATTATTTTAGTTACCCATCGTCCATATTTCCACTCTTCTAACTGTTCGATTAATTGCATCAACAAAGCTAACCACTAATCTCAACAAGATTTTTCTTACTTCACTTGTTCTCTGCTGGTTATTTGCCAAGTGTATGACAGGTAGAAGAGGAGAGACTTCATCTCCCTTTGATAGTGAAATTGAGAGGACCTTCCTTAGACTAAGGAGGGAAGCAAGAGGCAAAGGCATAGTTGGAGAGGAACTGGTGGAGGAAGATCTGCGAACCACCATGGATGACGAAGTACAGGACAATGTTGGAGGAGATGCTGGAAATCATGTTGGACAAAAAATGAGAGTCTTAGGATCCTATATCAACCCAAATCCAGGAAATTGTGGCAGCAGTATCCTAAAGCCAACAATCCATGCTAACAATTTTGAGTTGAAACATCAGCTCATCACACTTGTCCAGAATAATTGTTCATATGGATGAAGTGCCCAAGAAAACCCTAATCAACATCTCAACACATTCCTGAGGATATGTGATACTGTAAAGTCCAACGGGGTACACCCTGACATCTACAAGCTACTCTTGTTTCCTTTCTCACTCAGAGATAAGGCAGCAAAGTGGCTGGAATCATTTCCCAAGGAGAGCCTAACCACATGGGAGGATGTTGTAAGCAGATTCCTTGCAAGATTTTACCCTCCACAAAGAATCAACAGGCTGAGAACTGAGGTGCAAACTTTCAGACAACAAGATGGAGAAACACTCTATGAGGCCTGCGAGAGATTTAAAGATCTAACAAGAAGATGCCCACCAGAAATGTTCAATGAGTGGGTACAATGACACATCTTCTATGAAGGGCTATCCTATGAATCAAAGAAGGCCATGGATCATTCTTCAGGAGGCTCACTCAACAAGAAGAAAACCATTGAAGAAGCCATCGATGTCATCAAGACTGTAGCTGAAAATGAGTATTTCTATGCTTCAGAAATAACTTAGAAGAACGGAGTGCTAGAACTCAACTCTGTAGATGCTTTGTTAGCTCAAAACAAGGCAATAGCAGCACAAATAGCAGCCTTAACCAAGAAGATGGAGGCTAATCAAGTCTCAGCCATACAAAATCAGACTCCTCAACAAGAAGGTAGTGCATCAGAATCTGAAGGTGACTGGGAACAAGCTAATTATGTGAATAACTCATCCAGACCACCATATGATCCAAACTCTAAGACATACAACCCAGGTTGGAAGAACCACCCAAATTTTGGGTGGAGAAACAAGCAAAACTACAACCAGGACCACAACAAACCTTATCCATCAAACCAACACAACACTCATAACCCCAACCATCAAACAGACAACTATAGACCTTACCATAACTCACAAAACATATCATACCATAGCAACCAACCAATACACAATAACCTCCATCAAGACATACCACCCTCAACTATGCAACCATGTGAAATCAAGAGCAACTTTGAGAGGATGGAGGCTGCAATAGTACAACTGTCATCACAGATTACAGGAGCAGTCTCCACTCTTATGGAGAGACAAGCATAGACTGAAAGAAGGATAGACGCCAATCAAGAAGAATACAGGTCAAATATGAAAAATCAAGGCACAGCAATTTCAAAGTTGGAAGCACAAGTGGGGATCTTATCCAAGAAAATCCCACTGCCCACACACATATTTTCCAGTGATACCATGGCTAACCCAAGAGGGGAATGCAAGGCCATTACACTAAGAAGTGGGAAAGTTGTGGAGGAAGGACCCCCAAGCAAAGATAACCATGAAGAAGAAGTTGCAGAAAAGCATGGGAATAAGAATGAAGAAGAGACCCCTGCTCTATCTTCATCAAAACCAGTCCTGAAGCCTTATGTGCCAAAGGCACCATACCCACAAAGGCTGGGAAAAGGTGGGAAAGATGGCCAATTCTCTAAGTTTCTAGAGATCTTCAAGAAGCTCCAAATCAACATACCATTTGCTGAGGCATTAGAACAAATGCCACTCTATGTTAAATTCTTGAAAGAGCTTATAACAAGAAAGAGGAAATGGGAGGCAAAGGAGACCATAGTATTAACTGAGGAATGTAGCATCATCATACAAAAGAAGCTGTCTCAGAAGATGAAGGACCCAGGGAGTTTTCAAATCCCCTGCATCATAGGGGATATCACTATTGAGAAAGC